>NC_047525.1:3722507-3965007 GCF_902827115.2 Pseudochaenichthys georgianus
TGCTAATTATGGCGGGTACTTATGCACTTTTTTACCGTAAGCTCGGCGAGGCGACCAGCAAACCGGCAACTCCACCTGCAGCCTCGGCGTGCTCCCGAGCTAATAGCTCTAACCACTTTCACACCGCACTAACAGCCCCCCCTACGACCTTCAAGGAAGACCGTACTATACCTAACAGGGACAGATACCACGGTAACTAATGATCTGTCTCTACTTGCTGCCATACACTCTCCGTGTACTTGAACTGCCAAACACTCACCCCCGCGACGCTACTCCCAGCCAATCAGCTGCACAAAATGACAACAGCAGCTGTGCGAAATCCGTCCCCACAACGGACATCCAATTCGCACACGTTTCCCAGGTCCAAAGCAACGAGCCCCCATATGTTACAACCCGGCTCCTGGGCTGCAACATAAAGCGGGGAGGCGAGACGAGGGGTATGATAAATAATGTTAATTTATTCCAAAACAAACAAGTAAACAAACAACAAGAACCGGCAACAGGTCCCTGACGCTGCACAGGACAAGTGCCCAGAGAAGACAGAGCGACGTAACGGCTGGGCTCCTCCTATATCCTCTTCCTTTCCAGGTGTAACTCATCCGGCAGGTGCGCCTCATCAGACAGCTGCAGCTGGGACCTGCAATCACACACAAAACCACACACACAACCAGACGGCACCCCACGTGGTGTGGAGGGGTCGTCACAGAGGTATGAAGGTTTAACGTTACATCTTAGGATAATTTTTAGTCGTGTTCTGTATACATACTAACATAAGGGTATACTTAGTGTGGTTACTCCATGTTTACTAGCTATAACATTAACGTCACATCACTCTTTTTCACTTCTTACTCAGTCAGCCAGAGTGCAGATATCACCATTAGATTCACAAACCTGAAACATCATCCATTTCTTCACTGCTGGTGATGACATTGTTGTCAGCTGCTGATACTGCTGCTGCTGCAGCTTGTGGCGCCTGCTTCGATGACAATAACTTTCTAATATCCATAACTGTATAGGCTATTAGCTTAAAACTCGTAAGGCACTAGGAAGGATCACTTCTACTTCAGGGCAGGCTACGCAGTACGCAGGCTAAGGTCCCGCAGCGGATGCCTCTCTGGTGGACTCCGGTACTGCACATTACTCCCGAGACGTTTTTTAAAAAAAAAATTGTTTTAAGTAAAACATCCGGGGCTTTTCAGAAAACATCCGGGGCTTGAGCCCAAGTAGCCACCCCCTAGCGCCGCCACTGGGCAGCTGGTTTACACAGAGTGGGGGATATGTGAGAAACACTTGTTACTGATGACTCAGTACAAAAAGTTGGAAAATGAACACACTTTATTTTACTCACAACCCCTAGAACGTCAGAACCGGCTCTGCTTCCTCTGAGGCTCCCGTGGCGCAGACCAGGAGCGGGGGAGCCTCACTACCCCTTTGACTCGCCTCCGGGAGACGGTCTGGCGGGCGACATACTGGTCTCTGGGGGAGCTCAACGTAGGGCGCCGCCCGGCGATTATGTTGGCCTGTCTTACCCCAAAAAACGCCGTCAGGCTCGGCTCCAGAGAAGGGGCGGCTGGGAAACCAGCATCTGTGAACCCAGCATCTGTGAACCCCTCCACCTTGGTGAGGGGAACAAATGTGGCCACCGGAGCCTTCAGGGTCCTCGGGTTCGCCGCCGCCCCCTCTTGTAACCTCCTGATGGCCGGGAAGCGTGGCCAGATCGGGTCACTCCTGACCGTCTGCACCCGCGAAAAAACTCCTGTCATGTCGTCCGGAGCACACCTCTCCTGAGCTAGGGGAACGTGGAGATCTCTGCAGGCGGCCGCCTTGCATATGATCTCACTCGGTCCCTGGGGCTGAGTGCCGGGAACAATTACAAACAGCCCGTTATTTTTGATAAACTGTCCACTTATTGGTGATCTACATTGTTACTTTCAACCCTGAACAAATATTAAAACTTAAAGTGAGCAAAGCCACTGCAGGCTAACCTATTCACTATGTGAAGGGTACTGTACCTTTTCCGCAATACATATTTCATGCGTACCTTTTACTTGAAAAAGTTACTTATTAGTACCATACAGGAGCATGATTGTACTTTTAAGGGTACATTTATATCTTTTGTACCTTAAAGAACAAAAATGTACCTGTACTGTACCTTTATTTCTGACAGTGTGTAGTGGCTGTATTTCACAGGTTTCTGTTGCCTACTGTACGTACTATTCACGTTATTTCATGAAAAATGAATCACCTGAAAAACAATGGATCTGCAAATACTAGCTAACTGTGGAGATAATAAAGTTAACAGTGAAAAACTGAAACACAAACACGTGGATGTGAAACCACTAAATCCAAATCCATTTTGAAACGATAAACCTGGGCAGATTTCAGAGAATGTTCTCACACTGAGTCCTGAGGGCTTGCTAAATGATCTGTGTACCTATTTAAATCTGCCTGGCGGATATTGATGCCTGTCTCTGATAAACTGAGGGGATCTTGACTTCCAAGCACAGATCCTGGATCTGGTCCAAGTGAGCTTACTTCATTTTGTGGCTCCATTGGCTGGAGAATCACAATGAGGCCCCTCTCTCTCTTGCTTTGGCCTTTGGCCCTAAAACAAAATGATTATTCCTCACATTTCAGCTAATGACTTTGGCACATCAACATATCCCACTCTCTCACACATATCAATTAGTTGGGACTGCATGAATGCCGGAAACACTTATGTGGGCAGAGTGCTGACACCAGCAATGTGACTGACTCATCCTCGCTTATCTCTTAAGTTGTGATAACTCCGGTTTCGATTCAAAGTCAAAAGGTCCTAATTTAGAGAGCCATAACAGGTCGAGTTATTTTTAATTAGTCAAAAAATAATGACCGTTTTTACATTCAGACAGAAACGTGGTAAACAGCCAGCCTTCTTCCACTGGTCAGATCATCTCTTCCACAATAAAAAAAATGCAGTGGCTCCTGTAGGTAGCTCTGAGGAGAACTGTAAGAGATCTGGTTGTCTTTGCCCTAGCAGCACCAAGCATAATATGCTTATGGGGGTTTACTGTGTTTGAACCATAGACTGTATATATAAATGGACGTAGTGTCCGTGACGTCACCCATAGGATTCTGCTGAGTTGCCGAGAAGCCCTTAGAAGGCGGAGTCGGCCACAAACGGCTCGACAGTGACGTCAGAGTCTAACTCCCACCGGCTCCAGCCTGATCCAAATAAGGGCAAAGAGGCGGAGGCGGGACCTGCTGCCACCGAGCTGGAAGTTCCAGAGCTAGCTCAAGCTAAGAAGCTAAGCTAACATGAAATACATGCATACCAAGTTACTGCGTGGCACTTTGGTTTTGATAAAACAGTGTAGTTCCACTATATAAACGTTGTTGGGGAAATATTTTCCAAGTCCCATAACTTTGACCCAGTTTATCAGTTCATACTGTCCTGACTGAGCACATTCCCCAACAAACGTTACATTCATAATCAAACGAGATAATTTGCTATTATAAAATTATAAAATAAGTACCGATACATAGCAGAACAATTGTGGCAATGTTCAGCTTAATAAGACTTTACTGGATCTAACACAGTAACAAAACAAGAAACACAATCACTCTTTCGAGGAAAAACTAAATCCAATAATCAGGAACATGAGAAACGGGATACGACCATGGAACGAGAGGGAGAATTACTTTTCACAATAAGACAGAGGGCACAGAACAAAGGGACATCACAAAACTAATATAAAGAATACACTTTCATAATAAGTTTCCGAGACATGACAACAGCGGGCTGCAGGCGAACCACGTCTGCGTTGCGCTGCATTCCTTGATCTCCAGTTATAACGCCGGACTCCGCTGCCCGGAGATAATGGAGCCGCAGGGGGCTATATCCAGCCGGCGTCCACCACTGGGATAATTGGGTCCCCTTTTAACATTTGCTCCCGTTTAGCATTATGGGCGTCATATGCATAGACTATAAAAGTCTTACCCAAGGCTGAATCATAAACTAAACTGTATATGTATATATATATATATATATATATATACACATGTATAAAGTGTTACGTCCTTAGCTATATAACAAGCTAAGCTAACAAGCACACAAACACTTGCTAACAGGGTTAACATGTATAATATTATCATTTTCGACTTCTTGGAAGTTCTGTTGGTACATTCAACTGCACAGCATGACATTTGAATTATCTGGTATTTGTAACAACATTCCCTAAAAGGTACAATCACCACAAACACGGCTAAAGGGTCAAGTACAGTAACTACAACTAGCTAACGTTGTAGCCTAGCAGAGTGGACAAGTTGCTGTTAGCTGACAGTGAGGCACGTACCTGTCCATCAAAGTGA
Source organism: Pseudochaenichthys georgianus (assembly GCF_902827115.2). Classification (NCBI taxonomy): domain Eukaryota; kingdom Metazoa; phylum Chordata; class Actinopteri; order Perciformes; family Channichthyidae; genus Pseudochaenichthys; species Pseudochaenichthys georgianus. The sequence continues at coordinate 3,726,858 of NC_047525.1, forward strand.
CCATGCCCTAATTTATGCAAAAACGTTAAGACCTAATATAAATAAAAGGGTCGCGTTATTTAAACAATTCACTCAACAATTAATAATCATTAAGGTGGAATCTAACTATATCCCGAATAATTTATTGCATCCAAGGACAGAAACATGTTTATTTCTGCTGTAAATTTGGGCATTTTAACATTGGGGTCTATGGAAATCATCCTTTCTGCAGTCATCGCCTATCGGCCAATAGATGACCTGCAATTTGTGGCACTTCCTTATTGGCCTCCCGGCTCTGTCCCAGAGTTTGCCGCTTGGTTTTAACCATAGACTGTATATATAAATGGACGTAGGATTCTGCAGAGTTGCTGAGAAGCCTAAAGTAGGCGGTGTCGGCCACTAACGGCTCAACAGTGACGTCAGAGTCTAACTCCTGGCTGCTCCAAATAATGGCAAAGAGGCAGAGCCAAGGCAGGACCTGCTGCCACCGAGCTGGAAGTTCCAGAGCTAGCTGAGGCTACCAAGCTAAGCTAACATGCTCAGCAGTGCTGTTATGTGATGCTAGCCGGCTAACCTACATCTGTTGCTCCCGGTCTGCACATTTTACGTCGCTTAACCTGTTAAGCCCTGAGCCTGTTTTTCAGGTCTCAGGCTCAAAAATGACATTCCCAGAACAAATGACCATATCTTCCCTTCTAAAAGGGTTGAATTAATAATCTTTTTTCTCAAAGTAATGATAAACCTGTGAAACTATTTTTTACTTATAGTGAAAACTACCCTTGGGTGATGGTAAGGTAGACTAAAAGCTTTAGGAATCCAAAGTGCAACATATAATAAGTACCCTGTATCAAGATTGATGCAAAACAAGTGACATGTGACCTTTTTAAGAGAGATTTAGCAAAAAAAACTCCACCTCTGGGGTGATTTGGGTGGAAATGGGCGTTTTTGCCGTTTCTCTGGAACCCATTGGTCGATGTTGGTGATTGACATCTCTTTTTAACCGTTAGAGCCAATAGAATCGAAGGAGAATTTCCACATACACACCCACGTTATCAAAAAAAGTGGGGGCTTCGCGCATGTAGTTTTGCTCAGAGCGAACCTATCTCAAGCTCTGACATCTGAAAACTTAAAACTAGTTTTATTGCTGATGGATTATCAGAAATCATTTCAAAGTGCCACAGACACATTGGATTAACCTATGGATTAACTTCAGCAGCGTTTTTATCGTTTTAATGCCATTGAAGACAACTTTTGATCAGACAACAACGAAGGTAAGATATATTGCCGTTTTAGCTACCTAGCGCTAAGTGTTGTGATGTCTGTTTTTGATTATAAAGTCGCGAGTTCTTATCACAGAGTGATGATGTATCGATTCTGTGTCATCTCACGATGCTAATCGATGGGTTGGGTGTGCAGCTACTGTAAGGGAAACTTCTGTGTAGCAATGCAGTGGGAGTCACCGACTCATGAAGGAGACACAGGACGAGCAGGAGTTCTGATGTCAAACACTGGTAGTTTAGCATCGGCCGGAGAAATTCACATCACAAGTCACAGCAGTCAGAAAGTTCTGACTGCATGGGTGGGTTGCCATGTCAATTCTGAATCTCTTCTCATCTTGGCAGACCTTTAATTAGCTTCACTCAGAGTCAAGCCCCATATTGGGGAAAGCATCTGTGAACACCTGGGGGGCACTGAATCACTTTATCTGACTCTATGGCTCCTATGACAGAGAGTTGACCGGTCATAAAACTGGTAAGGTCAGCCACAGCTGACCGTTCCCATTTCTTAAGACAGATAACAGACTTCGGCTTGGTCGTAAAACGTCAACAGGCCGAAAGGTCAAATATCTTAGGAGTAAGGAGAATTATTCTTTGACACTTAGGAGTAAAGACAAAATTAATCCCTCACAGCTACGATAAGTAATAAGGGTGTTATGAGTGAGTTTCTGTGCAAAACGCTGTTAGCATTTTTTCGCTCGTGGCTAATTCAGAGGCTGAGCGTTGTGGGGTTTCTTTGCAAAAAAGTTAGCTGAGTTTCTTCCCGTTACATGGATATAAAACATTCATAGTTTATTAAATATTAAGATGCCCTCAGACGCTGTTTCCTGCAGATGATGCGTTGTTCCGCCCGGGGGCTGGGGGATGGGGTTCAACAGGTTAAGTACCAGTTCTATCTACTTTACTTTAAACAATTAAAAAGACAAAATCATGCATTGAAATAACAATCTTCATTTTAAGTGCCTCTTCTTCTTTTAAATTAAACTTTCAGACGTGAGATATTGAAATACAGTAATAGTATTGTTTATTTAAAAAAACTGAGCCACTCCTTACAGATAACTTCATATTTCTTATTGTCTAAAGCATTTATTACACACATGTTCCCCCCTCATATTCACAGTGTGGATCAATTGGGACACCGTGGTGTCCAGAGAGATGCAGAGACTTTGGGAGAAACCTCAGCGTGATGATGTCCTGTCTGTGGGTTTGGCTGGAGACGACTGAGGTGGAGCGGTCTTTCTCTGGGAGGAGGACCAGGCCTGATGAAGAGACCACCAAACTACATCTGTGAGCCCATACTGGGCACAGATGTCAAACAAATGATGGTCCTGTTTGACTACGCATTCAGTACATTCTGCAGGTCTCCCTTGAAAAAGAGATCATTGATCTCAATGGGATTTTACCTGGATAAATAAAGGTTTTGAATTTAATTGAGTGTGCAGATCTTTGTGTTGACAATAAAAGAGTAGTTTCTTAGTGAATGTCTTGTATTGGTCTTTAATCTCATATCAGCATTTCATTTTCTTCTTGCCCCTCGGAGAAAACGGTGAGGCAGTTGTGTCCTTAAGGTATGTCCTTTCCTAACAGAAATGACAAGAAACATAAAACATGACATTATTGCAGTGTGAGTGTGTTATCCTGTTAAGCCCCACGGACCCGCCAAAGGGCCCGAAACCACAACATCTGCAAGCAACAGTGTCTGAGGGCTTCTTAAGATTTAATAAACTATGAATGTTTCATATCCATGTAATGGGAAGAAACTCAGCTAACTGATGATATGAAAAATTTTTAGCAAAAAAAAAACACAAGACTAACGCTGAGTGGGCGACTGTGGCTGCGAGGGAGTGTGGTCGTCTTTCAACCAGAATGTTGTGGGTTCGATCCCAGCCCGTGCAGCCAACATGTCGATGTATCCTTGGGCAAGATACTTAACCCTGAGTTGCTCCCGATGGCATGGCCAACGGTGTGTGAATGTGTGTGAATGTTCTAGAGCAAGTGGTACTGCTCTGTATGAATGGGTGTGAATGGGTGAATGACATGTAGTATGTAAAGCGCTTTGAGGGGTCGTAAAGACTGGATAAAGCGCTATATAAGTACAGTCCATTTACCATTTACCTCTGAATTAGCCCTGAGCGAAAAAATGCTAACGCCGTTAGTACAGAACTCACGGTATAAACACCCTTATTACTGATCGTAACTGCACATCAAACCCATCGATTAGCATTGTGAGATTACACAGATTCTATAGGTATCAGTATCACCACTCCATGATCAAAACTCGCGACATGAGAAACAAAAACAGACATTACGACACAAGCATTAGGTAGCAAAAACGGCACATTTCTTACCTTAGCTGTTATTCGGATCAAAAGTTGTCTTCAATGGCATTAAAACGATGACAACGCTGCTGAAGGTTAATCCATAGGTTAATCCAATGTGTCTGTGTCACTTTGCAATTATATTTGATAATCCATCAGCAATAAAACTAGCTTTCAGTTTTCAGATTTCAGAGCATAAGAGTTTGACTTTGGGCAAACTGCCTGTGCATAGTCCCCACTTCTTAATGGTAACGTGTGTGTGTGTATGTGGAACTTCTCCTTCGATTCTATTGGCTCTAACGGTTCAAAAGACATGTCAATCATCAAAATCGACCAATGGGTTCCAGAGAAACGGAAAATAACCCGGAGGAGGGACACAGAACTAGGGCCAACAGGATGGGTGGAGGGGGTCTGGAGGACGGGCTTGGGCTGACAGCCCAGGGGCACAGCGGAGGATTCGGAAGGGGGGCAGGGCTCGAGGGCGAAGACCGCGGCTCTCAGGGGGCCGGGCGCGAGGGCAAAGACCATGGCTCTCAGGGGGCCGGGCTCTCAGGGGGCCGGGCTCGAGGGCGAAGACCGCGGCTCTCTGGGGACAGGGCTCAAGGGCGAAGACCGCGGCTCTCAGGGGGCCGGGCTTGAGGGCGAAGACCATGGCTCTCAGGGGGCCGGGCTCGAGGGCGAGGACCGCGGCCGGGAAAGTCAGGGGGCCGGGCTCGAGGGCCGTGGTTCTCAGGGGGCCGGGCTCGAGGGTGAAGACTGCGGCTCTCAGAGGGCCGGGCTCTCAGAGGGCCGGGCTCTCAGAGGGCCGGGCTCGAGGGCGAAGACCAGCCAGCTCCGGAGGCCGGCCAGGAAGACGCTGACAGGACAGCGCCGGAGGCCGGGCAGGACCCGGTGTCGGAGCTGGTGGGATAGGCCTCGGCAGGATCCCCCACGGAAGAGGACCAGGACACGGGATTGGCAGGAACCCTGGCAGGAGAGCAGTCGGCGGGACCTCCAACGGGACAGGACATAGGGTTGGCAGGACCCCCGGTAGGAGAGTAGTCGGCGGGGCCTCCAACGGCACAGGACATAGGATTGGCAGGACCCCCGGCAGGAGAATAGTCGGCGGGACCTCCAACGAGACAGGACAAGGAGCTGGCAGGACCCCCGGCAGGAGAGTAGACGGCGGGACCTCCAACGGGACAGACATACCATTGGTAGGACCCCCGGCAGAGGAGTAGTCGACGGGGCCTCCAACGGGACATGACATGGAGTTGGCACGACCCCCAGCGGAACCTCCAATGGACCAGGACAATGGGTAGGGACTTGAGACGTGACTCGAGAGGGGAACCAAGGGGGAACTCGAGAGGGGACTAGAGGAGAGAGGAGGGACTAGAGGAGGGACTAGAGAAGGGAACACGAGAGGGGACTCGCGAGGGGAACTAGAGAGGGGACTCGAGGAGGGACTAGAGGAGGGACCTCGAGAGGGCACTGGAGAGGGGACTCGAGAGAGAACTGGAGAGGGGACTCGAGAAGTGACTAGAGGAGGGACTAGAGTTGAGACTAGGGAATTGACTAGAGGAGGGACTTGAGTAGGGACTAGAGATGGAACTTGAGAGGTGACTCGAGAGGGGACTGGAGAGGGAACTCGAGAGGGAACTGGAGATGGGACTAAAGAAGTGACCTGAGGAGGGACTAGGGAAGGGACTAGAGGGGGAACTCGAGAAGAGACTAGAGAAGGGACTATGGCAGCTGGGGCAATAGCTGGGGCAATAGCTGGGTCTGGAACCATGGCTGCGGGGGCCGGAATTGAAGCCAGAATCATGGCTGTAAGGTCCGGTTCTGGAGCTGGAAACATGGCTGTAAGGTCCGGTTCTGGAGCCGGAAACATGGCTGAATGGGCCGGCTCTGGAGCCGGAATTGAAGCCAGAATCATGGCTGTAAGGTCCGGTTCTGAAGCCGGAAACATGGCTGTAAGGTCCGGTTCTGAAGCCGGAAACATGGCTGTTTGGGCTGCTAGCCTGGCCTTGCGACAACTCCTCTTAGCAGCCGCCGGAATATTCCGTGGACCTCCATAAGCCAGACGAGTTCCGGAATACAACTCCTGGACAGGAGCAGGAACTGGGGCAGAAGCACGGGTTGACTTCAGGCGGAACCCACCAAGGCGTATGGTGCCAGGTTGGGAATTGGGAGACATGGAGATAGCATGCCTGGGGCTAGCAGGCCGGGAATCAGGTTTGACCTCAAAGCTGCCAAAAAAGTCCTCCACCCACTCGGGTAGCAACTCCCTCAACCAGGGCCTTGAGGTTACCTCCTGGCGTGCCGCAGAAAAAACGGACTGCCTCTCTTCACTACTGGAGGCATATTTAAAGTCATTCCTCAAACATGTCAAATTGTACTCCACCTCGTACAAACTGTCCACTGGGTCCATTCTCGGTAGGTTCGTAAAGTTACGGTGTGTGCAGGAAGCAGGACCCAAATGCAGATTAATGTGAAAAAAATAGCTCCTTTATTACAAGGCTAACTGTTAACAAACACAGAACAGAACACTCACCGCAGACCACGTCAATACTTTTTTTTTTTTATTAGAAAAATAGTTACATTTTAACACATAATCACCCACCTTACTGATCCCCAAAAAGAAAGGACCCCAAGGCTTCCTACCAATTTAATTACATCTCAATCTCATTTTCCATAGATGTTATTCCTGCATACATCACCATCTCTCTATTACACACATGAATTAGTGCTCTCCACCTCCCCTCATATCAACACCACATCAAAACAGACCAGAATTACAACTCGACCCATCTTCCACATCAATTCCCCCCCCCCCCCCCCCCATTTCCCTTATCTCCCTCTTCCCTGTTCCTCCTGCTCAACCTCCCCACCCGTACCTTGCATCACATCTTTATTCCCACATATCCCCATCCCCAATACCCTTTCTCCACGTCCATCCGAGTGATAGCTATCGCCTTTGCTCTTCTCTTTTCCCACATGTCCCTCCATATCGCCACGGTTTCCCCCTCCCTCCCCCCAACGGCCTTTGCCTAACCCTGAGGTGATGTACATTCTCCTCGCACTCCACCCAGTCACCTTCCTCATTTTCCTCCCCTATGTTAACTGATATTCGCTTCCAACCCTTGAGCTCCTCCCTCCTCGCTCTTATGGCTTCTTTTCCTTTTCCCTCTTTTATCCCCTTCAACCCCCTCTCAAATCTAAGATCCTTTCTCTTCCGTCTCTGCACCTCCTGCTCCTCAGTCCCACTATCCTCCCTCTCACTATCCCCACTATTCCAAACATCACTCATATTCCCCTCATCGCTCGATTGTCCTTCACTATCTCCCAACTCCTCTCCCACCTCCCTCACCACCGCGTCGTTATTCCTCTTACTTTCCTCTAACTCAATTTCGTCCTTTTTATGCCTTAATATCTTCACTCTCATAAGTTCCTCCCCTCTCCGTCTCTGCTCCTCCTCTTCGTCCATCATATCCCCCCATCCTTTCCCCCCGGCTCTGCATCCTTTCTCCCTTACTTCTTCACCTCCTCCTCCCCCCCCTCAATCTCAACCTCCACCTCATTTTCTCCCTCAAAATGCCCACCTCCTCAGCTTCTCCTCCCTCCTTCTCACTCCCCTTTTTACCCTTCCTCCCCTCATCATGCTCCAAACTCTCCATGCTTTTCCCCCCCACATTGGCCGCATCATCATTCCCTTCATTCAACATCACATCATCATCATCACTCCCACCCTCTCGTGGTCTTTTTTCCCCTGCCTCCCCCCCCCCCCACAGTCACCTCCCCATCCATCCCCTCCTCATTCCCACTCTCCGCTCCTCCCCCGCCCTGTTCGCCATAGTTAGCTGCGCAATGCCCCATTGTCTTGCACTCATAACACATTACTTCTGGGCATTCCTTCATCATATGTCCCGCTTTATTGCATTTCCTGCAGACTCTCTCCTGGTTGTCGTGTATGACTCTGAAGTAGTCCGATCCCCCCACTGTGTTGAACTTGGTGGAATATGGGATGGATCGGACCTTGTCATTAAATCCAACCCTCAGAAAGCGGGTTCCATCTGCTATTCTATCTCCTCCTGTTCCCGGCAGTAAGCGCCTCATAATGTTTGGTGCTGGTTTCACCCCCCCACTCCCGCAATCTCTTCAGAATGACCCATCACTGATATACACCGGCAGGTGCAAAAAGGAGACCGTCACTACATTGTCTCTTCGCTCTTGTGCTCTCACCCTTACTCCTTTTAGTGTGCACCCCGCCAACAGCCGCCGCTTCCCTACTAGCGTTTTCATTGTCACTTCGTATCTCCCCTCCCCTCTCACCCTGCACCCTAGTATTACCCCGCACAAGTTCCTTATTGCCTTAAGCAAGTCCATCATCGATACCTCTCCTCTTCGCCCCTCTACGTACACACCCAACGTCAGTTCTGCGGAGTAGCTCACCCGCTCCTCCGCATTTTCTTCCTCTTCCTCGTCGCTCACTCTTTCTGCTCCTATTTCCATCTTCACTTGTTCTTCTGCTGTTTCCCCCGGTCATTCCGTCGTTTGGACCATTCTCCTCCGCTCCCTCAACGGGACCTCCGCCATTTTCACGGCCGTCACTCCAGTCTTCACTCCAGCCTGCCCTCTTTTGAGAGATGCAGCTCCGACATCCTCTCCAGCCTCTGTGTCCTTCGCTGCTTTCTCTCCTTCGCCCTCACGTCTTTTCGTCTTGTTATTAGACTTCTCCGTCGCCATTTTCCCCCTCTCCCGCTCCACTTCCGCATTCTTTGTCACAGCTTCCTGCATTCCTGAATGCATGTCAATTCCTTTCGTAATTTCTCCTCTTTCAGCCATCACAAACACTCAGATAGGGCCCCCCCCACATAAATGCTGTTAGGGGAGAGGATCGTACAAACAGCAACTTATTTGTATTCCAAATATCGTTGTTTTCGCACTTTCCCGTACCAAGTCATAACACAAGACGAACCGCCAAAGACAGACAGAAAAAACAGAACTTAAATACACACAAGACTAATCACACAAACAAGACACAGGTGAGGAGGGAGGAGAAAACACAGGGGCCACAGGTGAACACAATCGGGTAATCAGACACACCAGGGAAACTAACGACAGGGAACCACAGACAGATCTAAACAAGACAAAACACCAACACAGACAGATCTTAACAGAAAGGCCCCATAGATTTTTCCGAATCATATGGCTAAAAATCGTGGTTGTCTAGATAGAGACTCCATCCAGATAACTAATCAGAATAACAATTCCGAGGCTCATAGGAATCAAGGTTGAGTTATATGTAAAAATTCCAAGAGGAGAAAACGCAAATTTCAAAAGCCATTTGAAATGATCGGATCTCACTATCTGTTGGGTTAAAAACTAACCAGATAAACGTGACGATAAAAGCACTATAAAAGCTGGATAGACTGTACGGGGACTCATTTTCTGTGAATAAAAAGTATAAAAGGTGAAGATAAATCAACCTTAGTCAGATAAAGAATTACGAAGTCATAATGGGAGGAGAATTTGAACAAGAAGAGCGTGAGTTAGGAGCCCCAGTACCAGGGACCCTTAGGGACCAATGGGCTCTGTAAGGGAAACTTCTGTAGCAATGGAGAGTCAGGACTCAGAGAGACACGAGGAGAGTTGGAGCTTTGATGTCAAACACTGGTAGTTTATTACAAGTCAACGGCCAGAGAATTCATATCACAAGTCACAGCAGCAAAAGGTTCTGACTGCACGGGTGGGTTGTCATGTCAATTCTGCCCAGCCTCTCTCTCGATAGACCTTTTAACTAGTTTACAGAGAGTTAATCAGCATATTGGGGGAGGCGTAAACATCTGTGGAGCTACAGGAGATATCCCCCAACTAGAAATACTCAATCACTTGTCAGTGGTGTTTAGAAGCCAGCATTCTCACAGTCGTAAACCGATAGTTACGGCTGTAACTACGGTTCTATGAGTCCCGGATGACCGCCAGAGGCGGTGCTTTAGCACTGGATATGTCCATCGCGCGCATGCGCAGCTCAAGTACCAATAACAACAAAGTCACCTGTGACCCACGTGACACCGGCTATATCAGCCGGTATTGTCAGAGGATCTGTTCCCCGAATCTTCTCGCGAGCACACAAGAATTCTGAGTGACAGGGAACTCTGGCGGTCATCCGGGACTCACAGAACCGTAGTTACAGCCGTAACTATCGTTCTATTTCGTCCCTACTGACCGCCAGAGGCGGTGCTTTAGCACTGGATGACCTATACCAACAATGTCATGAAGAATCCAAGCCCTTGCTCACCACTGGAAGCAGCGGAGCTCGGCAAAAGTTAGCAGCCCCTACACCGGGCCCAGGCTGAAGGGCCAAGAGGCGACTTCATCATGCCCCTATCGGCAGCTAGCCGATCCACTTTAGAGGACAGCCTATTTCTAGTCCTTCTATTGGGGGGAGCACACAAAGCCATCGCTCCCTCAAGTCGCCGGGAACGGACGAATTGATCTGGAGGAGTACGTGACAAGGAGAGGTGTCTGTTGGCTGCTGCCAGACGTTCCACCTCAGTGATTCGAGCCACTCTGAGCACCCGAGGTATGCAGCTACAGCTCATGCAGGCATTTACCGTGAGAACCTCCCTCAGATGCTCGAATTTCGTCCCCACTGACCGCCAGAAGCGGCCGAGGCAGGAGGGGCAGCGGTCGTGGCCGTCCTCGGGCTCAAGAGAAACCCTACAGGCGCTACATGAATGAACCATTCTGTAGGTAGCCAGATGCAGCGTAGCCGGGAGCGGGTGCGGGAACATGCCTTCACCAGCTACCTGCTTAATGGAAAGAGTAGAGCGTTGCTGCTACTCGCCGAACAGAAAGAGGGATGTAATTACACCCACGTTACGGCAGAGGGAGCGGGAGCGAGATCACTGCCTTCACCTAGCTGGATTAGTAAATAAGGCAGTTTACCAAGAGCGGGGGCGAAAACACTGCCTTCACTGGCTGAGCTAGAGGCGAGTGCCAGATGCAGCGTAACCGGGAGCGGGTGCGGGAACACAGCCTTCACCAGCTACCTGCTTAACGGAAAAAACAAGGCGGTTTGGCGTCTACCAGGAGCGGGGGCGAGAACTGCCTTCACTGGTTGAGTTAGAAACGAATGCCAGATGCAGTGTAACCGGGAGCGGGTGCGGGAACACAGCCTTCACCGGCTACCTGCTTAACGGAAAAACGAGGCCGTTTGGCGTCTACCAGGAGTGGGGGCGAGAACTGCCTTCACTGGTTAAGTTAGAGTCGAACGCCAGATGCAGTGTAACCGGGAGCGGGAACACAGCCTTCACCAGAGTAGAGCGGTGCTACTACTCGCCGAACAGAAAAAGGGATGTAGCTACCGCCGCATTACCGGTAGAGGGAGCGGGAGCGAGAGCACTGCCTTCACCTAGCTGGGTAAAATAAAGAAGCTAACAGTATACGCAAGACGTTAGCCGAGCGGCTGCTGCTAACGATCAAGCGAGATCAAGTCAAATAACACACATGTTTAAGACCAGATAACTAGCTTCTAAAGAATAGAATAGCACAGAGCCGTAGTTACAGCAGTAACCATGGCCAGGGCTCACACGGCATCTAACCGTAGTTACAGTAGTAACTATGGCCAGTACTTACACGGCTTAGAACCGTAGTTACAGTCGTAACTCTGGCCAGTACTTGCACGGCTTGGATACTTACACAGCATAGAGCCGTAGTTACAGTAGTAACTCTGGCCAGTACTTGCACGGCTTGGAACCGTAGTTACAGTAGTAACTATGGCCAGTACTTACATGGTTTAGAACCGTAGTTACAGTAGTAACTATGGCCAGTACTTACACGGCATAGAGCCGTAGTTACGGTATTGCCTATGGCAGTACGTGCACGGCTTGGAACCGTAGTTACAGTAGTAACTATGGCCAGTACTTACGGCTTAGAACCTTAGTTACAATAGTAACTGTGGCCGGTGCCTAAAAGTGTAAGCCAACGGCTGCCCACTAGACAATATAATATTGGGAGGATGAAATCCTCCTTAATGGCCATACATGCAGAGCACACGGCACACACAGTGAAGATTGTTCTCTGCATATCGTCCTAGTGCTAGGAGTCTAGTACTAGGAGCAGTAAATACCACGATATAGCGCTACTGCAACCATACCATGCGTTTAACCGGGAGCAGCAGCGAGAGCACTGCCCTCACCGGCTGAGTTAAATAATGAAGCTTAACCGTACATGCAAGGTGTTAGCCAAGCGGCTGCTGCTAACAATCAAGCAACCAAGTCAGAACACAATGTTAAGACCAGATAATTAGCTTCTAAGAAAGAGAACAGCCCGCATAGAACCGTGTCTGGTTACAGTAGTAACCGCACATGCCGAGCACACAGCACCCGCCGTGAAGATGTTCTCTGCATATCATCCTAGTGCTAGGAGTCTAGTACTAGGAGCAGTAATACAACGAACTAGCGCTACTGCAATCAAACCCTATGCTACAGGGAGCGGGAGCACTGCCCTGAGTTAATAGTTAAGCTCAACAGCAAGGTGTTAGCCAAGCGGCTGCTGCTAACAATCAAGCGACCAAGTCAGAACACAAATGTTAAGACCAGATAATAGCTTCTAGAAAATAGAAAGTACTTACCTTACTTTCTGCATCTAAACGAAAAACGGGTTTAAAGTATGACACTCTTGGCTTTCCATACTAAATCGAATGAGGGACGCAGCCAAAGCTGGGACTCAAATGCTAATGATAGCTCGGGCACAACGCCACAAGCAGAACTTTCAAAAGAGCATAAGGGCAACTTTATGGGAGAGGAAGCGGGAACACTGTCGTCACCAGAAAGTCTAAGCCACAAACAATAAGACGGTAATCAGGACAACTTGGCTGGGAGCGGGTGTGGAAACACAGCCATCACCAGCAACAAGCTGACACAAACCTGTCTGTCGAGGCTCTGCACAGCCGGCGCAGCTCCTGGAGGACGCGTCTAACGACCCGTAGCTCCGACTGTCAGTCGCGAAGCTTCACGCGGCCAGCTGTTTGCAGAGAAATCCCTCCGATCAAACGTTCAAACCTGAACGCTGTAGGCTACGAAAACGTAGCCACGGTAACCTCGCGCAGCGAGAAGATGAAAAGGAACAGATCCTCTGACAATACCGGCTGATATAGCCGGTGTCACGTGGGTCACAGGTGACTTGGTTGTTATTGGTACTTGAGCTGCGCATGCGCGCGATGGACATATCCAGTGCTAAAGCACCGCCTCTGGCGGTCAGTAGGGACGAAATAGAACTCCCTATCAGGCCATAAAACTGACACTTAAGTGCTGGAGCACATTTCTTAAAGGAGATAACAGAATATTGGTTGGTTATTAACGTCAACAGGCAATAAGGTTAAATATCTAGGAGTAAAGACATAATTCTCCCTCACAAGCAGAAATATCGATTAGCAGTGGGATTAAAACGGCGGATCGTAAAAAGTCCTCCACAGATCTTCGTTTCCTACGCAATAAAATGATAGCAGAAGACGGAGTAGAGGCCGACGAGACATTCGGAAATCTGTTTGTTGTTTTGTCTGTTGGTTGTCATTGTTGATTCGTAAAGGCCTTGTTTTATGTTGCTAAATGTTTTGATATACCATAGTTTGTTGTTAGTTCTTGAACGAAGCCCCCTTCTCATGAAAAGGCTGAGAGCTCCAGCCGGAGCTGGGGTGTCAGTATTTGTCTGTGAAAGAATCTCCCCCTCTTTCTGATTCTGTAGAAGAGTAGACCCTTTGTTTCAATCAGCCGGGAGAGCAGCAGTGTGCATGCTTGCTCTTTTTTCTGATGCCTAAAAATTTAAATTAATAGATCAATGAGTGATCTGAAGTTGGACTGAAATACATTGAAAATGTATAGATCAATGTGTGATTTGATGTAGATATATTGAAATAAATAAGAAACTATAATTTGTTGTTTTTAGCATAGTTTTTGTAGGATACAGTTACATCACATTGTGGTTTTTATGAGAAGTTTTGAGAACTGATTGTTTGCATTGCATTGTGCATTCCGTGGTGTTTGTCATTAACTGAGAATTGTACTTAATTATATTTCAGAGGAACTTAATTACATCCAGTAACGTTGAGGGAAAGTAAAAAAGAGGTTTTTATAAGTTAGTCAGTCAGAAGGAATCTGTTCATGGTTAAGCATGACAGAGGTGCTGCATAAACTAGGTTTTCTCCAGCCCTCTCACAATGTTGGATAACACAAAGAGGTGATTCATGAGAGAAGCTTGTGCAGGAGCAGGCAGGCAGGGAGAGAGAGAGAGAGATTTTTTTTGATTTTTCAAACCACTTTTATTCACAAAGCAAATAACCAAACAGACACATTGACACACATTGTCAGTTCAGACAACGACTGAAAATAAGATCTTCATTCACCACAGAACACAAAGCATTTTTAAAGCACCACATGGCCTCAAATTCTCCCACATTTTTTGTTAAGCAAAAGTAACCGTAGTCCGCTTTCAGTCTTGCTTTAACCATCCGCTTGAAATCGAAACTGCATCGGTATCCAATGATCCCGCACCTTATTCCTCCTGCTGAGGTAAATGGCCATTTTAGCCTGCCCGAACAAAACATTCAAAGCTGACTTTGCACTTTTGCTTCTGGCTGTACCGACAACCCAAAATGAACATTGACTTAGAAAAAACCACATTAATCAAAACAACATCTGAGTGAGTAACTGAAAAAGACAAAGGAGTCGACCACATTCCGTAAAGCAATGAAAAATGGTTTCCCTCTGTTCACAGAAAGGACAGGCGTCAGACACTGTAGGGTTGATCACTGAAACAAAAGCATTAACAGCTACCGCAGCGTGGAGGATCCTCCACTGGAGGTCCCTCCACTGGAGGACCCCCCACTGGAGGTCCCCACCCCTCTTAGTCAGCGGAGGCTTGTAGAGCGCTCTCCACTCAGGCCTCTGAGCCTCCGTCAGGCCCAGGTGGGCTCTCCACCGGGTGTCCACTCGCTCTTGGAGTCTGCTCTGATTCAGCACTTTGTCACCAAATAATAAAATGTTTTGTTGGACATGGTGCTAAACTTAAAATCAGTAACATTGTCCAACTTTAAAAAAAAAAACTCACAACTGAGATCAGGAAAACATCGCATCTCTGAAAAAGAGTCATTGTTATTTGGAGACTTCAGTCCGTTACAGTGAGCAGCGATCAGCGCCAGCTCTGACTGGCTGAGCTGCTGCTTCCAGCTCTGATTGGCTGAGCTGCTGCTTCCAGCTCTGACTGACTGAGCTGCTGCTTCCAGCTCTGATTGGCTGAGCTGCTGCTTCCAGCTCTGACTGGCTGAGCTGCTGCTTCCAGCTCTGATTGGCTGAGCTGCTGCTTCCAGCTCTGCAGCAGGAGGCGGACCACCCGGACTGACCTGAGGCTCAGACGTGAGGCCTGCAGCGTTGTCCAGACGGGGCCCACACACCTCCACCACCTGGCCCAGCGTGAGGATCCTCTCCTCACAGAGTCTCTGTTGTAGAGAAGGCCCTACTCCACACACAAACGAGATCCACGGACCACCGGCTCTCTGAGGAGCCAGAACAGTGAGCCACAGCACTCTGGTCTCTCTTTTCTGAGTAGTCCCCACACCTTGAAGAGACCTCCATAGAAACCCGAGAGATTGTTCAGGCGTAATCCTTTCAGGTCCATTAGGAACAGCGACTCAGCCAGACCCAGCCCACCACAGCGCTCCAATAAGGCCCGAGCTACGGGTCTCCAGACAGTCAGCAGGTCCAGTCAGGAACCTCGAACCGGAGCCTGAAAGCCGCCCCTCTGCTTGCCAGGTGAACCAGGCCATGTCCCCTCCTCCTTTGGCAGGAACAGGACGCTCTGAGGGACCCAGTGCATGCGGTCCCAGAAGAAGTCCACCATGAGAGCCTGCACCCTGGACAGCAGGTTTACGGGGGGTCGGTGCATGCCAGCCGGTGAGCCAGCATGGAGGAAACAAGGTTTTTAAAATAAGGATACGCCCTTTAAAAGAAAGTTTGGGAAGGATCCACTTCCACTTCTTTAACCGGCCTTCCACTTTCTCTATAAGCCCGTCCCAGTTTTTTAAACAAAAATGTCATCACCAAGATAAATACCCAGGTACTTTAACCCTGCCCTTTTCCAACCAAGGCCCCCAGGTAACAACAAGCTGTCAATGCTGCCCTCGCCTCCTGCTAAGGCCTCACTTTTCCCCAGTTGACTCGAGCAGATGAGATTTTGCAAAATTGCTCACATTTCAGTTAAAACATTGATGTCATCTTGTTTTTTAACAAAGACCATTATGTCATCCGCATACGCAGACAATTTAAAAACATCCCTACAGCCAGGAAAGAAAACCCTGTAACTTTGACCTTAACCGGTGTAAAAAAGGCTCTATGGCCAGGGAGTAGAGCATCCCGGACAAAGAGCAGCCCTGTCGGACTCCTCTCTGAGCTTCAAAAGGAGCACACAAACTACCGTTTATCTTCAGTACACTCTCAAGGTCCCTGTACAAGACCTGGATCTTGGCTATGAGACCAGAGCTGAACCCAAAAGCTTCCAGCGTCTGCCACAAGTACTGGTGTTCAACTCGGTCAAAAGCCTTTTCTTGGTCTAGAGAAATCAGACCAAGCTCACAGCCCAATGAACCGGAGAGGTCCAAAACATCTCGAATTAGAGTCACGTTGTCAGATCAACCTGCTGGGTACACAGTATGTCTGGTCTACGTGAATGACATGCTCCATCACTTTTCTCAGCCTCGTCGCTAACACTTTGGAAAGCAGCTTGTAATCGGTACAGAGTAGAGACACAGGACGCCAGTTCTTAATCTCCTGCAGGTCTCCTTTCTTAGGGAGGAGAGTGAGCACAGCTCTCCTGCAACTCAGAGGCAACCTCCCGTTACTTAGACTGTCTCTGAGCACACTCAGCAGGTCGTCACCTATAACTGGCCAGAGAGCCTTATAGAAGTCTGCAGGCAGGCCGTCTATGCCAGGAGCCTTCCCACTCTGCATGCTCTGCAGGGCTCCTGCAGCTCCTGGGCAGAGAGCTCCGCCTCCAGCTCAGCATGGTCCTCCTCAGGGACGTTAGGAAGGCCCTCATCGAACGACTGCGCCACCTCTGGCTCGGCCCGGAACTCTGTTCTGTAGAGCTCTTTGAAGAACTCCACAGCACACTGACGAATGTCGGCGGACTCCTGAAGCAGCTGCCCAGCATTGGATCGCAGGGAGTGCATCAGCCTCCTCTGACCATTCTTACGCTCCAGACCAAAGAACAAGTGAGAGGGAGCATCCATTTCACGATGTTCTGAAAACGGGATCTGACCAGAGCACCCTGAGCAGAAAACCCCAGCAGGTCAGACAGAGCTGAGTTTACTTTTGAAACTTCAACATGTTCTCGCTCTCCTGTGGAGTCTGCCAATCCCTGCAGCTCCACCACTTCTCTCTCCAGAGCTCTCAGAGATCTAGCCATGTCCTTTGTGACATTGAAAGTGTACTGTAGGCAAAGCTGCTTGATCTTCACTTTACCTACATCCCACCACTGCTGAAGAGAATTGTACTCACTCTTAGATAAACGGTAGTTTCCCAAAATAATTTAAAAACATTTTTAAAATGGTTGTCGGCCAACAGAGAAGCATTAAAGTGCCAATACGCACTATTACACTTAACATGATAAAAACTGAGACTTGTACGAGGGAATGGTCAGAGATTCCCACTGGACTGATGGAGCAGCTTCTGCTCACATTCATGTGATGGTTAAAAACATAGACACGATCCAGCCTAGCTAGAGACAACAGGTTATCCCTAGAGTGCACCCACGTGTACTGCCGCTGGCCCGGGGTGGAAGTGCCTCCAAACATCACACAGCTCAAAGCTTTCTGTTAGCCTTATTAAGGCACTCTTCGAGGCAGCATGCGGCTCCTGGTGGTTCCTATCCAGCACAGGGTTCTCTGTGCAGTTGAAGTCACCCCCCAGGAACAGATACTCCCACTATCACAGGTGCTAAGAGTGTGTTTCAGTTTCTCAAAAAACAAAAGCCTCTCTGCGCCCACACTGGGAGCATAAATATTTATAAAACATATTTTAACTTTTTCAAATTCAGCATTTATTTTGAGCAAGTGTCCTGGGATGACCTCATCGACCGTACAGGAGAAGGGTGTAAAGCCCCTCGCAAAGAGAATGCAACCCCTCCACTATTGCTGCGCTTATGGCTGAAGAAACCCTCCCCCCCATTCCCTCCTCCAGTCACTCTCGTTCTCAGCAGTGCTGTGAGTTTCCTGGAGAAACGTTACATTTAAACTATTGTTTCCTAATAAAGTAAATAAAGACGCTCTCTTAGCACCCCTCGAGCACCGTTAATGTTTAAAGAGCCCAGCTTTATGTCACTCATAATGAAATTATTGTTGCATCCTAACAAAATCAAAAACCTCGCTGAAGAAAAAAAAAATAAAAAATAAAAACAAGATGTACTTATTCATAATTCTTTGCAGTTTCCTCTCTAATCCTCTGAAGTATCTTCTTTAACCAAGCCTTCTCTGGGCCACTGAAGAAAGGTTCCCCTAAGGCTTCTTTGCGCCACATGAGAACCCTGGCAGTATTGTGAAAGATCTGCAAATCTGCAAAAAAGTCATCTAATTTCACCCCCCTACCCCTTAGTTTCCGCCAGAAATGATCTGATCCTCTGGATAGAGTACTCCTCTCCCTTTGCTACCTCAACGATGTCAAATAATGACTCGCTGTCACTGTCCTCTGAGTCCTCTGAGACTCCCTCTGGCTGAGAGGAGGAACACAGCGACTCCCTCTTTGACACCTTCCCTTTCTGAGCCACACTTCCTTTGCTCACTTGTTCGTTTTTCCTTTTAACAGGTAACCTTAACAAATCCTCATCCATTACCACATCCTCCAGAACAGACTCAGCCACTCTGGCTGCAGTGTGCTCACTATCTGCTTTCTGTGTGACCTGAGTGTCCGTATGTGTGATACTGTGTGTACCGGCTGCCTGTGTGCTTTCTACGCGTGAAACCGTTGGCTCTCCACGGACCGACTGACCTGCGGTTCCACCACCGCGTTTCCGTCGCAGGCTCGGGCCCGGCCATGGACAAAGCAACCGGCAGCGGCTCCGCAGCTGGCACGGACCCCACCGGCGGCCCGGCCCTGGACAAAGGGACCTGCAGCGACTCCACCGCGGGCGCGGACCCCAGCACCGGCGGCCCGGCCGTGGACAAAGCAACCGGCAGCGGCTCCGCTGCTGGCGCAGCCCCGGCCGTGGACAAAGCACCGGCAGCGGCTCCGCAGCTAGCGCGGACCCCAGCACGGCGGCCCGGCCGTAGACAAGGCAACCGGTAGCGGCTCCGCCGCGGGTACCGTCGGGCCGGCTGCGAGCGCGGACACCACGGGCGCGTCACCCGCCCTCTCCGGGCACACGGCGAATCAGGTGTCCTGCCGCTCCACAACCATAACATTTCAAAATGTCAGACGTAACATGGACAGTATACACAAAATCATCAATTTTAAACTTGAGAGTCAGATTAAGTTCCCCTTCATCCTTTTTCAGGACCATAAGCACCTGTCTCCTAAAAGACACAACGTGCTTGAGGTGCGGGGATTTACAGCCCAGGGGATCAACTTAATGAGAGACGCAAGCTGCCCGTGTCGAGCCAGCTCTCTCTCCAACAACTCATTTATCAGAAACGGGGGTACATTAGAGATGATGACTTTTTAGCTGGAGTGACAAGGGTTAGCACGGATACAGCGTCCCTTTAATCACTAGCCCGCTCTCCAGCAGCTGGTTAGCTTTCTCCGTGCAGTCTAAAAAAATAACCACTGCACTGTTCATGCGGGAGGCAGATTTAACTCTGCCATATCCCACCACAGCCCCCACAGCCAGACCACACTCCTCCACCGACACACCGACAGGTGGAGAGAGCTTGATGGCGTGTTGGCGAGTCAGCTTCTCTAACACAGCGCAGCTGCCACGGAACGCCATGCCGGGCGGCGTGACTGCAGCTGCAGCCGCTAGACAAACAATTAGACAAACAATTCACCAGTGCAACCAAACAACACCACCAAAAAACACCAAAGTCGGTGAAGTGATGCACAAAGACATAAACTATCACCCAGAGAAAAGTGAATTGTTAACAATGGTTTGAAAAGTTCGCTCTCCGCTATACTCACCGGTCCACTCACAATCAGAGGAGAGAGAGAGAGAGAGAGAGAGAGAGTTAAGAGATGTTTGAAAAGATTAGAAAGAGTAAAACTTATATAAAGTTAACTACTAGTCTGGAAAATGTCATATTGTTTTGTGAGTAAACATGAAATAAAAATATATTTACTAGATATAAGAACAACATGCTTATCTAGGTTAACAGAACACTGCTATTAAACCAGTTTCAGCAGCTACTATCCTATCTGTGTTCTAAAGAGAACATACATTGCATCCACAATTCATATTAAGAAAGTTCACAATTGATACCATTAAACAACACGTTTTGGATTAATAGGGCGTGTCTGTCAAACATTAGTGCTCAGATGGAATACAGTGTTGAAATGTTCTCAAGAGTGGGAGTTTTCACAATGCTTTTTAGTTTTTATTGAAACAATTAAGTGATAAGGACAGAAAACTGTTCCGTGATGATTTCTTTAGTTTTTAGCTTTAGTAATGAAGATTACATTTGTAATAATTCCTTTAAGTGTTCCAAAAATATATTCATTAACTGTAATCAGATTACTTGTTTTTCAAATATAGCGCTAAATACAGTTAGTTTTGTATTCTGTTACAAACCTAACCATGCTTGTAACACAGCTTAGATAAACAATTTGAAAAATAATAGAATAAGCAAGTAGATAAAAGATTAATCTATAGTGGTTAAGGAGGGTTTTCCTGTTTTGCTCATTTGACTTAGAACTGAAGTAAGGAAGAATAGTGTTTTATGAGAACTGTCATTCCTCATGGTTTTTAAAGATAAATCATCAGTTTTATGGACTTTGATGAAGAAATGGATCATGGTGGAGAATGAAGACCTTTTTGGTTTCAAATTAAAGAAGATTTTAAAGATAAAGTTTATTTTATTTTCCTGACTAGAATTTTAGAAGCAGGACGTCAACTAGACAAAAGAGATTTTACAATGTAGTTTTACTACTTTTAATGAAGTAAATACTCTGGGTAAACTACTACCATTTGTTTTAACATTCACATGTTTCAGCATTCCTGACCATATAGCCACTCAGGCCGTTTTGTTTTGTAACCCTTTGGGGAAGAGATTTAAATTGAGTTTTTTCTCCAGTTGCTGATTTATTGTGATTACAGCGGCACTGGATAGTTGTTGCGCCACCTTTGGGTTGTACTCTGAATCAGTGTGTTGGTGAAGAGTTGCTCACTACAGGAACAGAAGAACTGTGGCAAAGAACGCATCTCTGAGGAGGGTTTGACATTTTGCTTGTACCATCGTTGCCAAGGCAACCAGTGGTGTGAAGGAGGGAACTGCAAGTTTTTGGGGATTCCTACTGTGGCAGAGGACAACATGTGTCTGCTGATTGTAGCACATTGATCCAGAGGTTCCTTCCCCCTCAGGACATCCCAGTGCCACAAGAGTTTCATTGATCCAACTGACTACAGCTGCAGAAGACAACACATCACTGACTGTTACATTATGACAAGACTTTGAGACAGGCTGGTCTCAGACTGTTCAGACTCTGAAGAAATTGATGGCGATGATTTTACAAGGCATAACTGCAAGAATTTTCCAGAGGGTTGGTGTACAACATTAGGTTTAGTGTTTGAGAAGGGAGGGCTGATTGTTAAAAGATGGTTTGGAATACTGAAAAGATTAAAGTTTAATATCCTTGTTTGGCAAACAAGACATCTGATTATTAAGTCCACACAGGATAATCTTGACATAGAACTAGATATGAGTAACACGTGTGGTTGTTATGCCATTATTATCATGAACTAAAAATAAATAGGGAAATAGTATCTGGTTAAAGATTAATGGATTTCATATCCTAGAGAGGGTTAGTTATGTTGGAATACTTCACAAGGTATTTACTAATTGTATTTTGAAGAACAAATAACAAGGACACAAGTCCAATTTTGTTTGTTTTTAGATTAAATTGTCCATTACCAAAACTGTTCACCTTAGGTCTAGATTTGGACTTGATAGTAAAGGAGTATGTAGGCTTATTTTATACATCTGACATTTTTAAAATATGTTGGCTATTCACTAGATAGACATTTATTAAGAACATTTCTGAAGACTGAATATTTGTTCCATTTCTAAATATTACTATTTAAAAAAGTATTTTAGAGTAAAGAAGGCTGATGCGGAACTTGGAAAAACATGTGCTATTGGTCTGCATGTCGTAAACAAAGAGGCTTTGTGTTGGTTCAATCACCCAGTTACATCTGATACAGTAATAATGATCTACTTCAGTGCCTGGTACTGTAAGATGGTTTGGTATGGTTGATTTGGCTAAAACTTAGTTTAACATCCTGATGTAACATTATGAGATATGTTCACTTCTAAGGGTAAAATAATTAATGAAAAGGACTATTATTATTATTATTGATTAATTTAGAATATTAATTAAAAAGGCCGTTATCTGCAGGTTCACTTAGGAATGCTTGCATACACATGTGTAAGGCTTTGTGTTTCCTAGGGGCAGTACATTAATAAAGTGTATTGATAATTTGTTTATTTAAACATCTGAAGAAAATTGTGCTGCGAACACAGGAAAAACGTTGTTGCATTGTTTGACATCAACACAATGATGTCATTAGTAAAAACTCCAGCTGGTAGAGATATCAAACTGTGAAACTGGCCAATGGGAGAACTGCCAACTCACTGGCTAGCTCGCCCAGAAGTAAACTCGCCAATAACAAACAGCTAGGGAGGATGAACCGCACACAACCCCTCCCCGCTTATGTGTATAAATACTGTAACATTCTTATGCTCTGTGCTCTCTTCCTGACTGGCTGTCGTGGTACGTATATATCACACAGTGATAGGAATTGAGCCTCGGAGTACTGTTGCATAGTGGCTCCGTATGGTGTATTGTTATTTTCTACCATTAAAATAGATTATTGTTTAACCTTTATCCTGGTGCTTGAGTTCCTTCTTTTGTAATTTGTCTAGCTCATCAGTCATCAAGGGACGCGCGGAGCAGAGGTGAACCTTCCACCACCGCACATTGTGTGGTGCTCCAACACTGTGTATTTAGTTGAAAGCTCAGTGGCGATCTGCTCATCTCTCATTGAAATAATATGCTACAAAGGGGCGGACTGGCCATCTGTGTGTTGAACTTTCCTGTCAGCTCCCAGACCGTAGTGGAGGAGGGCAGAAGCAACAAGCTTCAGCTTCAATAACCCATTTTAGCTTAAATGACTGGAGAGAGGCGAGCTCTTCTTGGGAGGCCGTTGCATTTATTTAGCTTTTCTTCTGTTTCACAAAATACATCACAGACCTCTGTTGTTCTGCTGCCTTGTTTCACTTCCAGAAACATACACACGTTCCCTCACTGTCGCACTACCATCCACACATGCATAAGCCACACCCCTCTCTCTCTCTTAAAGGGACAGCAATCTCATCTCACTCTGCATGACCCTAATATCATAACATGTGTGCTCTAGGAGACAATCACAGAACGGACGATCGTCCTTATTATTATGCCGTTTAAAACAATTATTTAAATGTGTTTGTTAAATTCGGCATCATGTAAAACCATCGCTATGTTTTTTCATCAGGAAATGCAGCCCGGCTCAAACAAACGATTTTCAATCATCATCCTCACGATCATTTAATGTATCATATGTTCGCGAATTGAAATTAATGCACTAATACATGTTACATGTTTAATCCAGGTGAGTTTACAACAACAAAAATAATCGCTTGTTTTTATATCACATCCGACCGGAGGAAAATGGAGCGGCTCTCACTACCGATCATCCTAATTCCACGGGCAAACAATAATATGTACAGTGTTAATAGTTTACTGTATTATTAGTGTCTAATATTACTGCTATAACAATCACACATTGAGTATGTTAAAATCAGACCGTTGTTTTTTTTAAACAGTCTGAATGAAACGGCAGCTCTCAGGTGATCAGGTGTGGTGTTACCAGTGTTGGGACTAACGTGTGTACAAAAAATAACGCATTACTGTAACGCAACTACCTTTTGCAGTAACTTAATAACGTTACCTAGTTACCTATTCCCATTCAGTAAACGCCGTTATAGTTACTGTGATTTAAAATGGGTGCGTTACTGCGTTACATTATGTGATGGAAATGAACCGAATCTCCCTGTGGATGTAGCTTAGAGGCGAATACAGCGATGTCCTCTACCAGCACCATGGAAAAGCTGAAAAGTAACGCAGAGTGATGATTGGTTAACGCGGGGTAACATTCAGGGTAAGCCAATCAGAGACAGAGGTGGGCGGGTCTTGCCTTATGGGGGAAATACACAGACACACACACTTGCTAACACACAATACACGGCAACGCTCCACCACCAACACACCACACTAACACCCACACACACACCCACACACACACACACACACACATAACACACACACACCACACAACACACAAACTACACACACACACACACACACACACACACACACACACACACACACACCACACACACACCACAACACACACACACACACACACACTAACCCACACACACACACACTATGGCAGATGCAAGTATCAGCGAGAGCAGCAGCGCATTTACAACTTGGAGATATAACCACTATTTTCAATTTGTGGGGATAAAGGACGCACAACATATTATGGTCAAATGTAAACTGTGACAAAAAGCATTGTCCACATCGAATAACAGCAATGCCAATCTCCTGAAGCACCTAACTAATGTAGCTACATGAGGCTATAAAACTAGTCACCAAAGACCCCACCGTCTCAACCACCGGCAGTGACCCAGATGGAGCAACACCATCTAAACAGCCAAACAACGATTTTTTAAATCGCCACATGTCACCCAGAGTCAACTAACAGATTGATTGCTGAAAATAGTTTGTTTGTCTTCAGTGTCAGTCCGACAGTTTATTATTTATCTAATTGTTACTGCCAAAAGAGTGTAGTTCTTGTTTAATTGTTACACTGCCAAAATAGTGTAGTTGTTGTTAATGTGTACACTGTGGTGATTGACATTATTCACCCACGGAGCTATGGGTTGGGGTATTGTTCTCCACGGACATTTTAGTGAACCGGACTTCCTGTTTCCGCCGGTCTTCGCTTCCCGGGAATGAAGTTGTTACAATGGTTTTCAGATGCTAAATAAAAGTCTAGCTTGTACCTTTGATACCCAGCCTCCGACTCCCATCTCTCGGCACCACAACACTGCCAAAAGAGTGTAGTTGTTTTTCAAATAAAATCAAGTTTTATTTATATAGCACATTTATAAACGATTTTTGGTCGAGCCAAAGTGCTGTACATATAATAAAACTAGCCTACAATAGAGACACTTTACAGCAAATACAACAGCACAGATTGTTTTAGTTTTTATTTCATATTGCACTACTGAGAACTTGATTGTTGAGGCTACAATAAAGATGCCTGCTTTATTGTTATTGCACAGATTACAGGTACTGTCTGAGACAATGAAATGCAGTTTAGCTTCTAACAGTGCAACAAGCAGTAAAGTGAAAAGTAATGTACACAATCTACAGAATTAAATATAGAATGAATTAAATGATGAATAAACAGTGAGCTTGGGTATGAATACACTAGCAGCCTGTGAGCAGTATTAATATGCTAAGATATATAAAGTATGAAAACGGTAAGCAGTGCAAGTATAGTATAAAATATATGCAAACTCTGTGTTTAAAACTAATTGGCCATCGGAAAGTGTGGAGTAAGTCTCCAAAGGGGGAAGGTCACATTCCACAGCTCCCCCCCCCCTCCTGTGATCTCCCAACCCCCAGTCTGTAGGTTTGTGTTCGCAAATTTCGGTGTTAATTTTGGCAGCTGTTTTTGATTACATTTTAGTCAAAATGTGTCTATACTCTCTGAACGCTCCGTCCCCGGCAGATCTCTGTGTCCGCTGCATGGTCCGCTGCAGCGTGTCTGTTAGGCCCCGCCCCCCGCACACAGAGAGACACAGGGAGATCGCTCTTCTGGAGTGAAGAGAGCGGAAATAATGATATTGCAAGTTAGAAACGTAAGATGCATTTTGACAGACAAGATGGACACTTGGGGGAAAATATGCTGCATTTTGAATGTCCGATAGTCCACCATTAACACCTTAGTCCCATCTCGTCTCGTCAACGAAAACTAAATATACATTTCGTCATAGTTTTTCGTTATCAAGAATCTATTTTAGCTCGTCATCGTCTCGTTTTAGTCATGAAAAAAAGGTTGTTGACGAACATTTTTCGTCATAGTTTTCGTTGACGAAATTAACACTGGCATATTTAAACTGTTACTCTGTTGTAATTATTGATGCATACATGTGTTCATCCATTCAATGTGGCATGCTATAATGGGGTTAATGTATGATATTACTTAATAATGCAATACATTATAATATATGATATGATAATTATATTTTAGTTTTATTCATTTCTTATTACATAGTTTCTCATTATTATTATTGTTATCGCTCATCTTATTTTTGATTTTATTAATCTGTGTGAATCTGTGCTATCCTGTTTTTCACTCTTACCCTGTTGCTGTTTGAACTACTGAATTTACCCACAGGCATTAATAAAGGTCCATCTTATCGTATCTTCATGTATAAATTGATTTACTTCAATCTACTGTACTGTGTAAAAACACCCCAACAATATTACAAAAAATATACTGCATAAAGCAAACTATATACTTTATTTGATCTAAAACATTGATGTTTTTTCATTATAGTAGCCTGTGAAAACCATAACAAATAAGTGATTAAATGCTACAGTATTCAGCAAACACAACTGCAGAGCTGCAAACATTGCAAACAGACTAAGTTCTACAACACCCAGTTGTCTTTGTGTATTTGTGAATGAAGCGCCATCTCATGGTTAAATCCTGTAATTGAACACATGGGGAAATTTGGCAACGCCCTCTAACAAGTTGGCAACACCCCCAGCCACTGGGATCCGCTGGGCTTTTGACTGGGACACACCCATGTGAGTCCTATCTGGAGTGCTACATCTGTACATTACACATTACATTGCATTTAGCTGACACTTTATCCAAAGCAACTTACAATAAGTGCATTCGACCAAGAAGATACAAACTTGAAGAAGACAGAATCATATAAGTACATCAGGTTTCATAGAGCCAAAACATTTGAAGTGCTACTCAACTGGTTTTAGATAAGCCAGTCCTTTATTATTATAGAAGTGCTTTGTTAGCAAGTATTTGTTAGTAATTATATCGCTCGAAGAGGAGTCGAAAGAGATGAGTTTTCAGTCTGCGCCAGAAGATGTGTAAGCTTTCTGCTGTCCTGATTTCAATGGGGAGCTCATTCCACCTTTTTGGAGCCAGGATAGCAAATCCACGTGTTTTTGCTGATGGGAACTTGGGTCCCCCTCGCAGTGCTGGTGCAGCGAGCCGTTTGGCCGATGCAGAGCGGAGTACACGTGCTGGGGTGTACAGTTTAACCATGTCCTGAATGTAGGAAGGGCCAGATCCATTCACAGCATGGTACGCAAGTACCATTGTCTTGAAGTGGATTCTAGCAGTTACTGGAAGCCAGTGAAGGGAGTGGAGGAGCGGTGTGGTGTGGGAACATTTTGGAAGGTTGAACACCAGACGAGCCGCTGCATTCTGGATGAGCTGCAGAGCTCGGATGGCACATGCAGGTAGACCAGCCAGGAGGAAGTTGCAGTAGTCTAGACATGAGATGACGAGAGCCTGGGCCAGAAGTTGTGTCGCTTTCTGCGTCAGGAGGGGACGTATCCTCCTGATGTTGTAAAGTGTGTATCTGCAGCAGCGGGTTGTAGCAGCGATGTTTGCAGTGAAGGACCGTTTGTTATCTAGGGTCACACCCAGATTCCTTGCAGTCTGAGTCGGGGAAACAATAGAGGTGCCAATGTTGATTGTTAGGTCAAGAGTGTAACAATATTTTCCCAGAAGGAAAAGCAGTTCAGTCTTGTCAAGGTTGAGCTTGAGGTGGTGAGCAGACATCCACTGAGATATGTCAGCTAGACAAGCATAGATGCGTGCGACGACCTGGGTTTCTGAGTCGGGAAAGGACAGAATTAGTTGGGTATCATCAGCGTAGCAGTGGTAGGAAAAGCCATGCGGGCTAATGATAGATCCGAGCGAGTTTGTGTACAGGGAGAAGAGGAGGGGACCAAGAACAGAGCCCTGAGGGATCCCTGTAGTTAATTGACAAGGGTCGGACTCGGACCCTCTCCAAGTTACCCTGTAGGTACGGTCTTTGAGGTATGAGGTGAGGAAGGAAAGTGCAGAGCCTGAAAATCCAAGTTATTGGAGAGTGCGAAGGAGGATCTGATTTTTCACGACACTGTGTCTCAGGGCATCTTAATATTTAAAAACTATTAATGTGTTATACCAGATTAACGAGAAGAATCTCAGCTAACTGACAATACGAACCATTTTTACAGAAACAAAACACAAGTCTCACAAGAAGTGTTAGCATTAGCCCTTAGCTAAAATGGGCAGATGCTACTTCCGGTGCTAACTCACAAAAACGATCTTTAAAACTTAATATTCTCTGCACCAACTACATATCATCTGAAAGCTGATACTCCGCAGATTATTTGGTTATAAGTATCATCACTGTAGGATACAAACTTACTGAGCTAGCAGCCAGAACAGAGAAGAAAAAAAAAAACAGTTTTCAAAACAATAACAATAATTATGTCTTACCATTGCTGTTTTGTGATCAAAGCTCGTGTTCAAGGGAATAAAAACGCTGCTTAAAGTTAATCCAATGTCTCTTAGTCACTTTAGAATTGTTCCTGATAATATATCATTACATTCATGGCAGCAGAGTAGGTATAAAGTTTCGCAGTCCTGAGCTAACGCTGTCTCACGTGCTGTTTACGCAAACCTCCCTCTACCTGACGTAAGTGTTTAGCGGGACTTACTTAAGCTTATTCCGCCTGGACTTTATTAACATAAACCTCTCTAAAAAGGTCAAATGTCACTTGTTTTGCCTCAATCTTGATACAGGGTACTTATTATATATTATACTTTGGATTCCTAAAGCTTTTAGGCTACTAACCCATCAAGGTTGGTCTTCACTATAAGTAATGGGTTTTCATTAGGCGGAGACAGGAATTTACATTTTGTTGCTATGTTCCATCTGAATTTACTCTGACACAGAAAAATCTATATTGATTCTGACACTTCTAAATCCAACTCACAGATGTAACCTTGCTTTGACAACAACAATTATTCATATAAACCTGTGAAGTTATAGTCATTTGTTCTGGGAATGTCATTTTTGAGCCTGAAACCTGAAAAACAGGCTCGGGGTTTAACAGGTTAAAGACAGCGCGTTCAAGTGTTTTAGACAGGAACGGGAGGAGAGAGACAGGCCTGTAGTTTATAACATCAGACGGGTTGAGAGTGGGTTTCTTTAGGAGAGGGTTACCTCTTTTTGAAAACATTTGTGAACAGAAATAGAGCTCTCAAAGAAAACACAGGAATGGTCAGAGTGCAACATCAGTCACCACAACCTTATAGATATTCAGACCCTTTGAGATAATTAAGTCCAGAGTGTGCCCCTTATTGTGCGTGGGCTCAGTCACATGCTGAGTCAGTCCATAGTTATCAAGAACACAAAACAGTTCTTTACCCCCTCTGTCCTGGGGGTTGTCAACATGGATGTTAAAATCACCAACAATGACTAGACAGTCAAAATCAATACACACCATAGACAGCAGTTCAGTGAAGTCATCAAAAAAGCTTGCACAGTATTTGGGGGGTCTATAGATATTTAGGAACAGAGCTCGAGAGGAGCATTTCAGCTGAAAGGCCACATATTCAAAAGAAGTAAAGTTCCCATAAGTCTTCCTGCATTGAAGGGAATCATTGAACAAAATAGCAACTCCACCTCCTTTCTTATGCATTATTTCCTGACTCATAAAACCAACGTTGGGAGGGGTTGATTCGATAAGAACAGCTGCACTGTTATTTTGTCCAATCCATTTTTCCGTTAAAAACATACAATCGAGATTGTGCTCAGTGATAAAATCATTGATTAAAAATGTTTTCCTGCCAAAGACCTGACATTTAATAAAGCTAGTTTAAGTTTGTTAAATACACTATCAGATCAGGTCAGATTTTTTGTGACAAGCTGTGGCTGACATGGAATCACTGCTAAATTTGATAAACTCACACAAACGTTTGAGCGCTTCCTGAGTCTAAGCTTATTCACCGCTCTTAATCTATTACCTATCAACACAGATATCGGCAAAGCTACTGGCAGGCAGGGCCCCCGGCTTGTCCTGGAAAGAGTTGAGAGTGCCATACGCCCTTGAGCTTTGACCCAGCACATATCAGTTAGAGGTTGTTGCATTTTGTACACACACATTCTTATCAGGCTTAGGAGACAGCAGATGTTGTCTTGAAGGGAGGGGGTTGACGTAGGCATGTTGATGAAGACGGGGGAGATCGTCCGCTTCTGCTTCGGTGATTGTGGTGGGCGTCGTTGAGGGGCGGGGTAAAGGACATGCTGCCAACCCGGTGTATCTCCTTCTTGTGGTCATTGACTCCAGGAAGGTGGGTGAAGGTGAAAGGGTGAGCGGAGAGTAGAGAGAGCTGGGGGGTGAAGGAAGAGTATCCTCAAAGGTGCTGATAGGGGCAAAGAAGGGCAGTGGAGACTCCTCCATTTGTGTCATAGGTCTCCCAAAACATCCCTCAGGCGGGTGCAGTGATACTTCTTCAAGGTTTTCTGCGCGATGTGTCTTTCTCCTGTTTTGATTCCTCTTCATTTAATTTCAAACCTTTATTTATACAGATAAATCCCATTGAGATCATTGATCTCTTTTTCAAGGGAGACCTGCTCAAGTAGTTCCACATGAAACATAAAAACTAGGGCTGTCAAGTTAAAAAAAATGAACGCCACTAATTATTTTAACGCGATTAACGCATGTGTATTTTTTTCCTCGGCCGCCCCGTAGTTTCAGAGCGCATCGAGTTTAAAATACCATCTGCAAGCTGATGCTGACAGGCCCGCTCCTGTTGCCTGCTTGCGGCAGAACACACTTCCACGCTCACCGGCAGGCACCGACTGGCCATCGGGAGGACCGGGAGGGTGTGTGTATGTGTGGCTCGAGCGAGAGAGAGAGACCTTACGTGTATTGTTGTTGTTAGCATCTGGTGCTAGCTAGCTGTGCTAACGGATATAAGGAGCTGTTTAAATGAAAACAGAGGAGCGACATTTCACCGACAACTGCGCCGAGCACTTGACTTTATGCAGGCAGCCAGACAGTGGGACATTGTACGAAAAGTCAGCACACTCAGCACGGATAGTGCGCGTAACATGATTGTAGCGTCCAGGCAGCTCCCGTTCGAGCATATGCCTTGAGTTGCACATAGCTCCAACGAACACACACACACTTTGTATTGTATTATTGAATGAGAGAGGTTCCAGATTGAATTGAGGCGAATATTTGTAATGTTCAGAGGTTGTTGTGTTTAATATTCATGAGAATATTTGTCATTGTTCAAATGATAATAAACATTTGCATAAAGCATATTTGTCCACTCATATGTTGATATATGTATATATGTTGAGTATTAAAAACTTGAAAAATATTCCTCTAAGGTACATTTAGAACAGATAAAAAATGTGCGATTAATTTGCGATTAACTATGGACATTCATGCGATTAATCGCGATTTTTTTTGTTTTAATAATTCAGTCCTAGCAGTTGGCACATTTAATAAAACCACAGCATTCGATCTCAGGCAGTAGCCACTTACAATTTTCCGTGAGATCAGGGAGCAGATGTAAGATGGAAGTTTCCCTAACTTGGCTTTGTATATAAAAATGTACCAGTGACTGAACCTCCGTACAGTTAGTGAAAGCAAACCAGCCCTTGCATACAGGGTACAGTGATGGGTTAATGCTTTACAGTTTTTCACAAATCTTAGTGCACTGTGATACGCAGCATCTAACTTGACCAGGCAATTGGCAGGTGCATTCATATACATCAAATGACCATAGTCCAGCACAGGTAAAAATGTCACAGTGACTAGCCTTTTCCTAGCCTCCAGCGAGAAACAGGACTTGATCCTGTAGAAGAAACCTAGCCTAACCCTCAGCTTTTTAAGCAGGTTATTGACATGAAGTTTAAAAGTGAGACAATCATCAAGCCAGATGCCAAGGTATTTGTAACAGGTAACCACTTCAAGTTTTATTCCTTGCATAGTTACAATATCTAAAACAGGCTCTGGAGTCTTTTTAGCTTTAGAAAATAGCATTACCTTGGTTTTCTCAACATTTAAAAGAAGCTTTAGTTCAGAGAGCTGAGTCTGAATAATGTTAAAAACAGCCTGTAATTTAACACCAGCCTCCTTAATCGAGGGACCTGCACAGTACATCACGGTATCATCCGCATAAAAATGTAAAGTAGCTTCATCCACATTTTCCCCTAAACTGTTGATGTAAATGGAGAATAAAAGTGGACCTAAAACAGAACCTTGAGGAACACCATTAGCAATGTTTAACCACTCAGAAGACAGCCCATCAAAGTGAACACATTGGGACCTTTCAGAGAGGTAGTTCACAAACCACCCCACTGCATGGCTGGACATGCCTATACTGGCTAGCCTCTACTTTAAAATGTGATGATCGACGGTGTCAAACGCTTTTGAAAGGTCAATAAATAGAGCTGCACAACTCTGCTTATTATCTAAAATACTCGCCACATCATTCACCACTTTCATTGTGGCAGTGATGGTGCTATGTTGCTTTCTGAAGCCTGACTGATGTTTAGACAGGATGTCATTTGTACATAAAACACCTTTACCTGTTCACTCACTAAGCATTCAAGAACCTTAGCCAGAACTGACAACTTTGAGATTGGCCTATAGTTATTTAATAAGGTGGCCTCCCCTCCTTTTAGCAAAGGACGCTGACTTCCACAATTTTGGAATTGTGTTTGAGCTGAGAGAGAGGTTAAAAGAGTAGTGAGAGGTGGAGCAATAACATCGACAGCTATCTTTAAAAAGAAAGGTTCTACGTTGTCCGGGCCAGCCGGTTTCTTAGGATCTAACTTGGTTAAAGCTTCACGAAAAACATCAACAGTAAAAGGGGTGAAACTAAAAGGGTTTTTCAACACACGTTTTTCAGAGTCACATACTGTAGTGTTCACAGAAGCAGAGTTAGTGATATAATCAAATAGAGAACCACAGGACACAAAATGCTCATTAAAGCAATTTAGCATAGTAGCCCTGTCCGATATATTGCCAGATGCTGTGGTAATGCACGGAGGTAGCTCATTACGGATATCGCCGGTGGATAACGATTTAATGGCTTTCCAACATTTTCCAGGATTATTTAGATTCTTTGTGGTTACTGACAGATAGTACTTTGATTTAGCACTTTTGATATGTGAAGTGAAGCTATTTCTTAGCTGCCTAAAATGCAGCCATTCTACCTCTGAGCCTGATTGCCTAGCATTTGCCCAGGCCTTGTTTCTCTCATGAAGGAGGACTGGACAGATTAGCAGAAAATCAAGGATTCTCTCATCCCTTTACTCTAAATGTACGCAGGGGTGCATGTCTATCAATGATCTCCATAAAACCAAGATATAATAAGACCATGCAGTTTCTACATCAGCACACAGATCGATTTACCCCAATCAAACCCAAACAGATCATGCACAAAACCCTGCTCCACAAAATATTTTTTGTCTCTCTTAATGATAATGCGAGGTTTATCCTTTTGGACCTTAGTGTCCCTAATTATGGCTACAACACAGTGATCACTCAGATCATTTGCAAATACTCCCACAGATGAATATTTATGGGGAACATTAGTTAAAATGAGATCAGTTAGGGAGGATTTATTAGGGGACTTAATGTTAGGGCGAGTTAGGACTGTCAACAATCTTAGTAACATTTAAAGAGATACAAACGTTTTTAAAATCCTCTGACACTGCAGTTAACCAGTCCCAGTTAAAATCTCCAAGTAGCACTATTTCCTTGTAGTCTAGTTGTGATAAAATATTTGCTAGTGAAGACAAGGAGTCTTTGACAGCTGAGGGGGGTCTGTAACAACTCACTACCATGACCTGTTGACCCTTTGCCACTTCTATATTTATGGCTAAAAATTCAAATTGCTTACTGATCGATTTGGAAACTAATGTGGTTACACTGAACTTATTCTTAACATAAATGGCAACGCCACCACCTTTATTAGGCCGGTCGGTACGATAGACATTAAAACCATTTAAGGCAATGTCAGAGGCCAAAATAGATTTATTTAGCCATGTTTCTGATAAAACAATGACGTCAGCGTCAGTCGAGCTCGCCCAGATACGGACAAAATCTAGTTTACCTAACAGACTGCGCACATTCAAGTGGATGAAACCCAACCCAGACCTAGCTTTAAAATCAGCAGGAGTAGCGATCTGAGCGATCTGACTGGGCGTACCAGGGTTAGGTTGTACATTTCCTGACAGTTATAACAACAACAAAAACAGGCATATTTTCCTCTTAAATGACACACATACATTGTCATCTAATTTAGAAACACCGGAAAAGTCTGCGAGAGTGTGATTTGAGCTTAAGAAGCAGTCCTGAAGAACCATCATCGCAGGAAAACAAAAAAGACAAACATATTTTGTCGAGCAGATTGTCTGTGACAAGGCAACCGGTAATTGTTTGAGCAACACATCCGAACCTTTGCAGGGGATGCCCACTGCGGGTGGCAGAACAGACCTGAATCCAGTAGACTTCTCAGAATGACTAGAGATCTTCTCATAGTCCAAAACAGTTAACAGGCACAGCAGAATCCCGATATGGGCCATTTTCCCAGACCAGCACACAGTATCCGCGATGTTCCTGGAGCAAAATCAGCACAGCATCAAAGGACAGGCGAAAACAGCAGCGTGGAAGCGCTCCGGTCCCTCCGTGGTATCCCCGGGGTGAAAGCAGGCCTCTGCAACAGCAGAACCAGGACAGGTGGAAAGCAGGCCCCAGCGGCGGTAAAATCCTCCTCCGCACAGCAGCACACGCCCGGTGGAAGCAGGCCAAGCCCGAAGCGTGGATCCACTCCGTCTCTCTGCGACGACTCCGGGGTAAAAACCTCTCCAGTACAGCCGTATTCTACAGGTGGGAGCAGGCCTCCATAGATCGCAGATTGCAGATCGCAGGCAGCAACCGGTGGAGCCGCTCCGTCTCTTCGCGACGAGCAGGCCTCCGTAAATCACAGATCGCATGCAGCAACAGGTGGAGCCGCTCCGTCTCTTCGCGACGTCTCCGGAGGAAAAACACCTCAGTACAGCCGTACTCGACAGGTGGGAGTAGGCCTCCGCAGATCGCAGACAACTAAAACTACTACTTGTATAAGCAGGGATGGCTAAAAGTTTGTAAGCAGGAGAGCTAGATGCTAACAGATGCTAGATGCTAACAGATGCCAGATGCTAACAGGTAAGTCCAAGCCTGTAGAAATTGTGACTGCCTCCAATGACAGCGAAGGAAGAGTGGTGACAGTGTAAGAAGAGTGGTGACAGCGTAGGATGATACATTCACAACACTCAGGGATGTTGTGGAGAAACAGTCTTGCAGCTTGTCCTTGGCAGAGGGAACAGATTGATGACGCAGTTGACTATGTTAGAGATAAACAATTTTACTCCTGACTTGTTCAGGCAAAGTCCATCTGCTTTAAAAAGATGTCTGCGGTCCCAGAAAAAGTTAGAATTGTCAATACAATGGGCAGAACGGTCAGTACATGCAGTTGAAAGCCACGTGTTCAGTGCAAACAATCTACTGAATCTCTCCACTCCTCTTCTGACTGGCGGTAGAGGGCCACTGATGAACACCTCCGCATTTAGAGAGCTGACAGTTTCCAACAAACATTTAAAGTCTTCTTTCAGCACTTCTGACTGTTGTTTCATAACATAATTTGTTCCAATGTGCAGAACCACATTCTTCTCAGTCGGATGTTCAGCCCCAATATGCAGGATCTTCTCAGCCAAGTCAGAGAGAAAACAGAGTACTTTGGTGTTGTTCTTACTACACAGACTTTTTACATGTCTTACAGCAGAGTCACCCACAATCAGAGTTTCAGGCCCAGTCGTTAGCTTTCCCTCTTGCCTGTTACTTTTGGAGTAGCTATTGGTCCTTACCCTGCTGTGTGAAGAGGACAGGTAATCCAGGTCATCAGAAAGAGATCTCCGGTTCTGGGTCAGCGGAGCGTATCTGTTCTGGATTGGCACACTTGGTGGTTTAGGAGGATTGTTTGTAGTTCTCCCTTTTGCAGCGGTCCATGGCTGTTTCCTAGTATGAATAGGGGTTGAAGAGGCACTCTTCCTGCACTGAAAAAAGTGCAAGGACTGTGTCATTTAATCAAAGTACATTTTTAAATTGGTCTAATTAAGAATCATGGTTTCCGTTTTTGACATGATTTTTTCCGTTTGCCCAGAAGCAAAACACACCCCCCCCTGAAATAACTTAAAAACAATATTTAACCTAAATCGTTATTTTCACTTCAAAGCATGTCACATGCAACGTACAAAGCAAGGTGACTTCAAGATTTGCTGCAGCCGCCATTACACCGCTACCCATTGTCTGTGAGAGTGTCTGACCCAAAAACAATTAAAACTGCGGTCGCACTTGTGCGCGCAGTGATGAGCGGGCCCTCGCGTCCGGGCGCCTGTCGGGGAGAGCAGCCGGTTGTCCCGGCGTCAAGCAGACGCGCGCGAGTCCTCGGAAATGAGCCGTTTGTCATTTCTCAAACGAAGCACAGCTCTGCAAACTGTTCCCGTTGTGATTATAAGTTATTCAAGATGATCAAATGTGCATCAGACTTTCTGCCCTTTACCGTTTGTTTGTTTACTCACTAATCACATCTCCCCTGGATGTTAGGTTATGCTTTCATTGTGAGGCGATGTTTACAGTGAGAACAGCTGCTGAGGTCAGTGCAGAAAGCAGAACAGTGTGTATAATATATATCGTTCAATAATATATGTAACAGGCCTACATTTCAAACTGTATTTGTAGGCTTTAGGAGATATCTACAAATAAACAGTAGATATTTGTCATGAAACCATATAGTGCTTCACATAGCACTATATGTTGTAGCCTGATATTGCTGTAGCCTGATATTTAGTATATGCTTTAGGAGCTGTTTGTGTTTTTTTGTACAATGTGTAGGTGTGATTGTGTGTGCGAAAAGGGGAGCTTAATCTAATTGTAATGTGTGTGTGTGTGTGTGTGTGTGTGTGTGTGTGTGTGTGTGTGTGTGTGTGTGTGTGTGTGTGTGTGTGTGTGTGTGTGTGTGTGTGTGTGTGTGTGTGAGTGAGAGAGAGTTGATGTGGCAGGCAGACAGGCAGGTGTCAGTAGGTTATCTGATATATAAATGGTCAAAAATGGTATATTCTCTGTTAGCCTACGAGCTTCCCGTTTGAGCGAAGGACTGTTCCTTCTCAATGTAGCATAACATTGGATATGCGCTTAACTTGTCCTGGATTGGAATGTTTACGAACATTTCACAACAATGTTCTTCTCAATTTAGCATCATATTGGATAGGGGCTGAACGTGTCCTGGATTGATATTTTTCCGATCATTCCCCTCGGAGGAGTTCGCAAGAATGTGCTTAAAATGCATGAAAAACGCACATTTTTCAAAATGGCCGACTTCCTGGGGGGCGGGGCTAATGGAATATATATACAAATATGTCCGCAATTCCATGAGGAATATCTGTGCCAAAATTCGTGAAGTTCTGAGAAACTATATGTGACTACCACACAATAGGGGGTGCTAGTGAGCATTTTTTTGGAAAAATTACGGTTTTTTTTACATTCTCGAAAAGGTCGTGGGCTCGTGTGTCCCAAGTTTGTGTCCGTAGCTCATTTTATGCTATTGCAATTTAAAAAAAATATATAAGCCACGCCCACATTCTGAATTTGTTGTAACACTTTAAATCTGAGTTCGTAGTCACCCCCGTGACCATGTGTAAAAGAAAATTCAAATATTAGTCCATCCGCTCTTGAGTTATAAATTGGTGGTGTTTTTGACGCCCCCTATAGTCCAAAATGAAAATGCTTTGGTGTGCCTATTCCCCAAGACAGACTGAAACCTATCTACCAAAATCTGTGATGTTTGGATACATTGTTGATGAGTTATGAGCATTTCTTTCTAAGCCCCGCCTTTTTGCGAGTACGTTTTGATTGACGGCGGCAATATTTATTGTCCTAACATGCTCATTTTCGACGGTAATGTGTCTGACCCTCCACCGATGCTGTATACGAAGTTTGGTGTTGAAAAACTGAAAATGTAAGTGAATATTTAACTGTTTTGAACATTATGCTAATTTACATTTAAAAAAAGGTAGGCGGAGCTTAGGGTTCCAAGAGGATTATTTGTAGAGCAGGTCCACCCGGATATGTGTGCAACATTTCTGGTCATTTGGAGTTACGGTGCGACTTTGTAAATGTATTCCAAAATGGGCTTTTCATAGGTGGCGCTAGTGAGCAGGTTGGAATATTTAACCCATTGACTCCAGAATATTGTATTTTTCAGCAGTCCCGGCGTCCGTGCAAAATTATACAACTTTTGAAGCGTCCTAAAGGCCTCAATAACAGGAAACGCCAGCAGAAAAATAGTAATTCCACAAATAACAATAGGTTCCTCGCACTTCGTGCTAGGACGCCGTTGGGTCCTACCTAGCGCTCCGTGCTCGGGCCCTAATAAGGTAAGGATTTTAAATGGTTGTTTTTTTTTGTTTTAAACTATGTTTAAATGTTTATCCATTTAGTATCGTGTCAAGATAAACAACTAATGTACCATCTGTCTTTGTATTTGGCTATGTGTTAGCAAAGTTTAACCACGTGTAACAATTTATTTTAAGGATGGCTTAACCAGGCGATTTTTTGTTGTGTCGGTTTGACTCGTGAAAGGTTTAAATTGTTGCAAATGTTATATTGGTTTCACATAAGATATTTTATATGGGGCTATGGTTTAGCAAGTTTAGCTACGTGTTAGCTAGTTTTCAAGCTAACCAGGTCATTTTCATAAATGTATCATTCATGGGGTGAACTTCTGTTGTGTTAGTTTGACTAGTGAAAAGGTTGAATTGTTGCGAACGTTATTTATTTTTAATATACACACACGCAGAGCTGGCAGGTGAGGCAAAGTGGGGAGAAGAAAGTAAAGGTCCCTGAAAAGATGTTATGAATTTGGTGACTGAAATGCATATAACTGTGAGTGACATGGGACTTTGGAGTAAAAACGAGAGTGTTTAATTCAAGCTTGTTTATGAACAGGGGCTGGGGCCGTCGGGGGCTAAACAGAGCACATAGTACAACGCTAACTTAATCCACATCGCATGTCTTCATTAAAAAAATGCATTTTCAATGCGTGCTCCGCTCATAAAAAA
The DNA here is from genome assembly GCF_902827115.2 of Pseudochaenichthys georgianus. Lineage (NCBI taxonomy): Eukaryota > Metazoa > Chordata > Actinopteri > Perciformes > Channichthyidae > Pseudochaenichthys > Pseudochaenichthys georgianus. The sequence continues at coordinate 3,765,941 of NC_047525.1, forward strand.
CACTGCAGCATATTAAATACACTAACAGCCAGACCCCAGCCAGCGTTAGAGATGTTTATACTTTTGGCAAGCCGTTATTAAAGCTCCGGGACCGCTATAGTTTTGTGGCTGAAGGTGTATCTCTGCTCTGCAGCAACCCGCCCTCGGACCACGCCGCTCCGGAGAGGGGACTGTAAACAGTGGGGTGGGGTAAACAACCCGAATCTCCTTGTAACACGCTGCCCGTCTTGTTGACCATGCTTTGAGGGTGTGTGATTTATGCAGGGTTAAGATCGTTTTAAAAAACATTGTTTATTTATTTATCTCTCTACAGGTTTGCTGTTTCCACTGAAGGTCACAATTTATGCTGATTTGGTAAGTTCCAAAATGAACTGCAAGTAGTTTTCATGTACGTTTAAAAAGGATTGAAAAACCCAAAATGGAGACTTACGGCCCGTCCACACGGTAGCGTGCGTTGAAGCCAGGGGTCTGAGCTCCCACGGACGCAGTGAAATCATACATCTGTGGGGGTCGCTAATACATTACCAACAACCATTATTTTAATCAAAAATAATGCATGTGTCAATGTAATGAGTATTATTTATGCTAAAGAGGTAAATAGGCTAAACTCAAAACATGTTTTCCAAAAGAACTACGCATCTCTTGAATGACAATATGCCTGCACTGCACTTCCAAGGTTGCGCAATCTGTGTGTGTGTGTGTGTGTGTGTGTGTGTGTGTGTGTGTGTGTGTGTGTGTGTGTGTGTGTGTGTGTGTGTGTGTGTGTGTGTGTGTAGCTCAGTTTATAACTCGAACCCTGGTTGAAGCTTCAACGCAGCTTCCCACTCACTTTGAATGGGGTGACGTCACGCTTTGCCGAACTGCATTGTGCTTCCGTCGCTTCACTTTGCCTCCGTTGCTCACTTCAAAAGTTGAGAAAAGTTCAACTTTTCAAGCTTCGACGGAAGCGTGCTTGTGTGTCCGGGGCGGGAGATTGATGTGATTGAATTTTGGTCGAGCTTCAGACACGCCCGCCGGCAAGCTTCAACGCACGCTGCCGTGTGGACGCTGCGTTACTCTACTCTAATCTCAAGTGATAATATATCTAGTTAGGTACCCAAATGTTAAGTAAGGTAATTTAAAATGTTAAAGTTAAAGGTGGGGTAGGTAAGTTTGAGAAACCGGCTCGAGATACACTTTTTGTTATATTCCATGGAATGCTCTCAACATCCCGATAGCAATAAATATCTGAAGTGCTTTGACAACAAATCCATAAAAAAATGTTATCTGTGGAAGCCGTAGTACTGTAAAAAGCACGACCAATCATCTGAGCCGGCCCAGATAAAATAACTGGATGGCCTACCTGCCTGTCAGCCTTCCATCTGTGCACAAACTTATCTCGTGCCCTCATTGGTCATGTACGCATATGTGTGTGTTGGAGGAGGGGCTCTGTAAGGAATTGGCAGATTTTTTCCGGCTGTGTATTTTCAAATTCTAGCGCACTCGAGCTGGTTTCTACAAAATTACCTACCCCACCTTTAAATGAGAACAAGTATGTATTGTACAAGTAAATGAAAAATACAAGACTGCACTTCATTAATATTGTTGCATGTAAAGTCAATCCTCACATCTGTATGTTTATTGAACAAGAGCTACTGGTGGCAGTAATTTGCTCTGTCATTCCAGGCATGTCACTATTGTGAGACATACACTGACATTTAGTTGTCAGTGTATCATTGCACTATTACTAATACCATTGTTTATGTTCTTGTTTTTTCTAGTTCCTTTTGGGTTGCCTGACATGACCGTGAAAACGCCAGCCAAGTTACAAATTCTTCTGAATCCCGATGACACCAGGAAGCTAGTTCTGCCTGATGGAATTCCAGAGACAATGGCGCAGCTTACTGATGAAGTCAGGAAAGTGTGTGAAATAGAGTGCCACAGTGGCGCGTCCTAAAACCCGGAAGTAAACTGCTTCCGGTTCCCTCGACAAAAATGCAATGCAATTTCTCCATAGGATTTTGGAAAATAGCTGGAAATAAGGTCTGTGGTTGAAACACATTTAAGAGACGGATCACGTTTTGTTCAGTCGGATCATAAATCTAATTGATGGATTTATGATCAATAGATTTATGATTAGAAAATTATAAAAGTAGGGTAGACATGTGGATATTATCCGACTGAACAAAACGTGATCCCTCTCTTAAATGTGTCTCAACTACAGACCTCGTTTCCAGCTATTTTCCAAAATCCTATGGAGAAATGGCATTGCTTTTTTGTCGAAGGAACCGGAAGTGGTAAAATGCTGACTTACTTCCGGGTTTTAGGACGCGGCACTGTGGCACTCTATAGGTGGACCTTTTAGAATGCAATATCAAGACAGAGACATTGGAGATGCACTAGTCAACCTGACATCCACGGCTGACCTTGACGTTTTGACAACTATCAAGGTCATCCAAATACCTGATGATGGTGTCCAAGAATACATCTTTACCGTCTGTGAAGAAGCAGTGTCTGCTCAATCAGACGATACTGACATCTTGTCCACACCCTCCAGCTCAGTCTCTACAAGAACTCGTATCTGGTTGAAATTATTGAACTGACACAAAAGGCCAACCTTGTTCCAAGATTGCAATGCTAGTGATTGAACTGCATTTTCCGTTGCTTAATTGTTTTGGCCTCTGTATGTTTCATTTGAAGTTAAAAAATAATGTGACTTCACAGATTCTGGTAATGCTAATTAGATTAGATTAGATAGAGTTTTATTGTCTCCCTTAGGAGAAATTTGTCTTGGGCATCGAGATAATACACATAAAAAACATTCAGGTCAATCAGTCATAGATACAGAACAGAGATCACATATATCACATGGCAAAGAAACAACAAGAAACATACAGTTACCGAACTTTCCCTATTGCACATACATAATCAAATTGCACTTTCCCTATTGCATTCATACTGTACATAATCAAATATTGCACTTTTCCCTATTGTATTTATACATAAATCAAATATTGCACTTTCCCTATTTCACCTATGCATAGTGTCCGTCAAATTGCACATATCCCTATTGTGTCCCTATTTACACACAATGCACTTCCCCTATTTAACCTTCTCGATTGCACAAACTACACTGTAAACATTGCACCTCCCAACAACTCCTAACACAGCATAATCACAGTTATTTCTGACTGTTCAGCAGCTTGATTGACAGCGGAACAAAGGAAAACTTATACCTGTTCAATTTACAGTTTGGTAATCTATACCTTCTGCCCGAGGGCAGCAACTCAAACTCTCTATACTAGAGATGTTAAGATTTACCGATTCGCATCGGTGCACCGGTATAAACGTTCAAGATGCGAGTGCACCGGTTGAAAGAGTGCACATCGGCTACAGTTTGGGTTGAACCGGGTTGAACTCGCGATGCATCGATTGCGTAGCGTCTTTGCATCGGTAAAAACCGATTCATTCATATAAAATCCCCTCATCTTGTCAACGCTCAGCAGAGACGATCTTTGATATTTGCTTCGCCACTACGGAGGCCGAGAGTCTCAGTTATCAACACACACGGAAGTTTAGGAGAAAGAGAAACACAGCGCACCGAAAAATACCTACAAATCAAACGTTTGGCAACACTTGGGATTGTTTAAGAAAGACGGTGTAATAGTCCTTTATGCTATATAGCTGACCGCAGGTCATGGAGAGTAATAAGGTATCCGTAGACCTTTGTATGAGGTATCTTTATTACTCAACAGGTCTCCAGCCATGATACACAGATCCGTCCAGCAGCGGGCTTGCATACACACAGTATCACTCCGCAGCCGCACCCCATCAGTAACGTCCTGATGGTATATGTGCGCGGCACTATATACTACAGACGGTCAACTTGTTAACGATGCCGAGCCGCTTTAAAGTACACACGTAGTACGAGGAACTTAGCGACGCACATAAAGAGGCGACATGGGGTCTGCGGCTGAAAAGAGAAACCTGAAAGTTAGACTGAGTTAAATCACTCAGTGAGGCGTTCTGTCAGAGAGAGTGGTGTTAATTTACAGCAGCCTGTGACGGCCAATAATAATTTAAATGTCTTCCTTACTGTAAGCAGTTATGAAATACCTGTTTGAGAAAGGTTATCTGTATTCTTTATTGTTATAGAACCCACTGCTTTCTGCTCTCTGGTGAGTCAGCCTATGAATGAGTGTTAAGCACATCAGGCAGCAGCTTTATGGGCATTGCACTATGGTAGCTGTTATTTGCACATTGTTAATCATGAGCAATGCATCCTTACATTGTTTAACTGTGAGGTGTTATACAATTGTACTGTACTCTGGAGAGCTTTTAAAGGTAAACAAATAAACGGCATGATGGGATGTGCAGTACCAAATATGTAAAGCACTTTTTTGTTAATGTATGATTTGCTGCATATAAGGAATAAAACAAAAATCCTCTGTCGTACCAAATTGAAGTATCATTATTTTTGCATAGTGTTGAATCGCATCGTATCGCACCGAATCGCATAATGTTGAATCAAATCGTATCGAACTGTATCGCAACAAGGGTGAATCGTATCGTATCGCATCGCCTGGTGTTTCAAATGTATCGTTAATGTATCGTATCGTGGCAACGTATCGAGATGCGCATCGCATCGGCCTCAGTGATGGAGATGCACATCTCTACTCTATACAGGATGTGTTTGGGGTCGCATGTGATTTTACGGCCTTGCTTTCTCACCATCTCCTCAAATATCTCCTGAAGAGAGGATGGTGGAAGCATGCCAATTATTTTTCCAGCCCTTTTTATCAAGCTCTGAAGTTGTGATTTAGATTTAACTGACAAGTTATCAAACCATGTTGTGATGCCATAACGAATAATAGACTCAATTGCTGCCCTGTAGAACATTAACATGATGCATTTATCCACTCCATGAACCCTGAGCCGACGCAGAAAATACAGGCGCTGGCTTATCTTTGAGCATACCTGATCCACCTGATGGGCCCAGCCTAACTGAGCATCAAAATAAATCCCCAAATATTTAAAACGTGTAACCTGCTCAACTCCCTCCCTGTTGATAAGGACGGGGCTGTGATCGCCTGCTGACTTGGGGTCAAAGATCATTTCCTTTGTTTTTTTAACATGTAACACCAGGTTGTGCGCCTCACACCACTTCACAACCTCTTCAATCTCAAGTTTATAAAGAGAAATGTCTGAGTCTCTAGTCAGTAGACTAAGTATGGCTGTGTCATCAGAGAACTTTATAATGTGGTTGTGTGTGTGCTGACTCCTACACTCATTTGTGTAGAGTGTGAAGAGAAGAGGCGAGCTAACGCAGCCTTGCGGTGCCCCTGTGCTTATGACCTGTGTGTCAGAGAGGGTCGAGTTCACTTTCACCTGCTGCTGTCTTTCAGTTAGGAAGGAGTGATACCATCTGATCAAGTAACGGTTCACATCCATCTGTTTGAGCTTTTTTAACAGGATTTGGAGAAGAATAGTATTAAAAGCTGAGCTAAAGTCCATGAACATTAATCTAGCATAAGCTAAAGGGTTTTCCAGGTGTTTTAGAATAAAGTGAGTTGTAGAGGTCAGAGCATCATCTGTACCTCTACCATCGCTGTACGCAAACTGGTAGGGGTCCAAGAGGTTTTGCACCTCAGTTCGCAAGTTCCCTACAATAATCCGTTCCAGTGACTTCATAACTATTGAGGTCAAAGCCACTGGTCTGAAGTCGTTGTTGTCATGTGGGCATGGTTTTTTTGCAACTGGTATGATGACAGCTTTCTTCCATATTTGAGGGACCCTAATTAAACCCTTCTTAATGGCTAATACATGTTTATCTGAAGTTGTAATGAACCCTTTGGAGTCGACCGTCACGCCGGCGTGATCAGATCACATGACATGTTCAAGCCGGTGCCGCATAAAAACAACAGTCCGGACAACATTGCCGTGTGTTTCTGTCGAAAGTACTGGCTTGAAACTATATCCCAGTCTTTGTTTCATGCAAAAAGACCCAGTAAACACGGAGATACGATGATATAAAGTTAATACATTTCAAAAGTATGAAAAATGGAAGCACATATTTGAATATCTTTGCCGTATTTGATCATTTTACGAAACGGAAAATACTGGAAACTGTAGATCCTGCTCAACAGGATGTATATGTGTATTTCTGTCGAAAGTACTGGCTTGAAACTATATGCCAGTCTTTGTTTCATGCAAAAATACCCAATAAACACGGACATACGATGATATAAAGTTAATACAGATATATTTCAGAAGTATGAATAATGGAAGCACATATTTTAATATCTTCGCCGTATTTTATCATTTTACGAAACGGAAAATACTGGAAACTGTAGATTCTACTCAACAGGATGTATTTACCAGGGAGGGGGTGAGGTAATCAGGTAAACGGAGTGATACGAAGCGAGACGAAAAGAGACGAAGAGGGACGGCGGGAACCGAAGAGGGACGGCGGGAAATGGAGAGAGACGAAGATAGACGAAGACAGGCAGCAGAAGACGAAGAGAGGTGGCGGGAGACTGCGATTGAAGTAAAGTGACAGACAAACATTGAGAATTTAGATATAGTTAGATAGATTTAGAGTTTTGAAGATTCAACTATGATGAAGAGAACTCTGAACGTGAGTCAAGCTTTAAGCTTGTTTTTTGACATGGAGGAGGAGGAGCCTGTGATGTTGCCCTCTGTGTCGTAGGTGACAGAAACTGCTTTGAAGCGTGGCACAGATAGACAGAAAAAACAGATTTTTGTACATAATGTGTACATATATATTTGTATTATATTTATAATAACACTTTTGCCTTATCAGAATGAAATCACATGTACATTATTTAAGCTTTTAAATGTGTTGTTGTGCCTACTGTGTCACTGTTGACAGAACTTGAGAAATGAGGGGAAAAAGCCTATGGATACACCTGTTATTTGTTCATAACATTTGTATATAGGTTCATGCTACCTCAATCAAACTTTCACATTATCATAGTGACATCCCATGTATATATTTCCAGCTTTCAAATGGTTTCGTTGTGTATGTTTGTGTTACCTATATGAAAAATAATATCATTTTCTAAATCTGTTTTTACGTTTTTTTGTGATTTTGGGTCCAAAATGTTCATATAGTATCTCAAAATGACAGAAATAACTATCAGGTTATATAGGTGAGGTTGTCCTTAAAAAAAAGATACCAAACATTGACATGCCAAACATTTCTTAATGGAGTTTAGTAAGACAAATCAAAAGTATGCGAAAACGGCCAAATTAGCCCTGGACTCCAAAGGGTTAAGAGCTGCAGAAAATATTGTTGAAGTGTTTAAAAAAGTAAAAAACAAGATGTCATGCATACGTTCTAGTCTTTTAGTAAAGGCAGCCAGGTTTAAACGCATTACATATTTACATTTGAAAGGAGAGATATGCAAGCTAGTGTAACATGGTCATATGCATATTTGTGATGTAAATGGCCTTCTGTATTTATATTTGAATTGTATGTTTTTTTTGTTTAATGCCTTTGTTTTATGTTGAAACTTGTTGTGTGCCGTGTTGGTCAGGACTCCCTGGAAGAAGAGATCTTGTATCTCAATGGGACATTCCTGGATAAATAAAGGATAAATAAAATAAAATAAATTTGGTTAAGGCTACAGGAGAGTTTTGTAAAAAAAAACAAGTCAAAGTGATCTTGATTTACTTTGATTTATTAAGTGCAAATTGGTTGCATAATTCACTCAATTAATAGTATTAATTTATTGATGTATTTATATTTTATAAAACAGAATAGGTGATGCATATTTTAAAGACATCTCAATAAATGTTAAGGTCTTTTGAAGGGAATATTCCTGTCTTTGTGAACAGAGCTAAACAAAGTGTTATAAGTTTAAGTCAAAATGTAATTTGTTTACAGTAAACAAAACACAGTATTGTATTGATGTACTTTAAAGTTTTTGCTTTGTAATAAAAGAAAATATTTTAAGCTATAATAAAAAATATTGCCTGCAACAAAATGAAGTATTTTTTTTAAACTTGTTTTCACAAACTTAAAAACTCTACTTAGATCTAATATAAATATGAGGTTAGTCCAAAAGGAAAAATTAAGTTATAACAAAGTAATAAATGTTGTGCGGTCTTCAGAATGAATCATCTTATTACTTTGTGTCAATGTAAATATATATCTTAGATGGAAGCAATATTTTTTACTTGACTCAAATACAATTTTAGGTAAAAAAATTAAGTTGGAATAAACAAAAACAGGTCTTAGGTTTTGCACCCAGACATTTCCAGGGAGGACTACCACTTGTAGATTTATTACCCGGTACATAGCCCTCCTGTTCCTTGGAATCCTTGTAGCTGCTAACTAGCTTTGAGTTAGCATGCCATTCTTTTGCAACACTGGTAAAGTGGTGTTATTCCCACATAGTCCATTCACTTCCACGTTAACTTCCAACCGTTGCATTTTCATTTCCAACACGGCCATCTTCTGTAGAAGTTTGTGGAAGTCATCTGTAGAGAACAGAGGCATTTTGCTGCCAACTAGCTTAAGCTAAATAGCATGCTGTACCAGGCTTTAGCTGTTGCTAGGCCACACTACTGTAAGACTGAGGTCGTCATAAAAATATTGAAATTTGGCTGAAACCCTCCGTCTATTTACGAAGAATAGTGATAAGTTAATATCCAGGAGCTGCTGCTCGAAGTTTTCAGAAAAGAAAAATAGGAAAATCAGCATAAAAAAAATTAAGCAGAGGCAAGAGCAAGCAGAAAAGCGTCTGCACTGTAAGAAAGCAAGGTCACACTGAAGGAGACTCGGTGTGTCACAACTGCACGCCAAAGGACCCTGACCAAGCGTCGCTCTTTGACGATCAGGGAGTGAGACTGTGTTGAAAAGTTCCATGCGAAGGAGGTTGTTAGTAAGACAAGTCATATGCACACAGACAGGCAGGCAGGCAGGCAGACAGACAGACAGGCAGGCAGACAGACAGACAGACAGACAGACAGGCAGGCAGGCAGGCAGGCAGGCAGGCAGGCAGGCAGGCAGACAGACAGACAGACAGACAGACAGACAGACAGACAGACAGACACACACACAGAGCCACACACACGATAGGAGTGCAGCATGAAAGCCTGAGTCAATGAGACTTACTGGAGTAGGCATGCACACAATTATATAATCAACACCATATTCTCTTGCACTTGTGAGTCATTTTAGAGATTAGGTGCTCTCTGCTGTTGCCTGCCATCCATATGCTGTCTTTGCTCTGCAGCTCTTGGTGGAGCTGAGCGTTCGCAGGCATTCATAGTTTAATCAATTAAACACTGTCACGTCACTGGCTGGCTAACAAGCAAAAGGGAGGGGGGGCTCTCCCCTTCAAAAGAGGCTTGATTTGCTGTGAATATGTCGCACAACTTATTCAGACAAGAGTGTATTTTGTACAATCTGTGGGAAATTTTAATGTTTCTTCCATTACAAAATGAGAAGAGAAACAACACAAAAAGCTTAGAGCCATGAAATCAACACATCTCTATTGAAGTGATGAGCATAGAGCCGTCTCTGTGAAAATAGTCCCATGCGTGAATCATCCTGCATTAACCCACAAGTGTCCAATTTCATAACTACAGTTGTAGCTACCATCGAGATTATGTTTCTCTAAGCAAAGTGTTGCCATGTTTTTCAGTGGTGTCAATTGTTGCCAAGAAAAATACTGTCATCATCTCAAGGCTTAATACTGAACCAGATTTAGATCTTGTATCTAAACAGCAGGTGCCGACATGATCAGATCAGGCAGACTTGATGTAGAGGAGGGTCACGCTGCAGCTCCATCTCACACGTCTCTTACACATTGTACATTCAATGACGTTTCTCAACCATCTGGAACCTGTAGGTGTTTTTTACATAGCAGTACACCACATCCCTGCAGAGAGGTAGGGGTGTTAAAAAATATGTCTGGGAAGCTCAACCCATGTGACTCATCAAAAGGAGACGAGCAACTTTTACTGACTCCATCCAGGAAAAGGTTGCTGGAGTTGCTTTAATACACTGTTCCACTACCTCCGCCCCCAGAAGGAACAGGTGAGTTTTGGCAGTAAATGTTGGCTGGAAAACACCCTTTGATTGAGATGCCCATTCTTTTACATTTCTGAAATGATGTGTAGGGAGCAAACAGTACAGAAAAGCACACAAGTCGAGCCAAATTATATCTTGATATGTGTGCTGTGTCTTATAGACCACCTGGTGGTTGTTCATGTTTACTGCACATCAAAGTCAGTGTCAGTGAGCTATGGACTCTGTAATGATTGCCGATGGACCAAACAAAAAAAAAAAAAATAAACTATCTTGGTTTAGTATAAAGTAAATTGAAATGGATTCACTCCATTTTAGCATTTTAGTTTGCTCACTTCTTCACATGATTTCATCACATCAGCTGGACATGCATTGAACAATCTTATCTCTGAACATCCATATCATTTAAACTAACTCATCAATGTCATCAACATCTGTATACGGGGGTGGGTCGTCTTGTTCTGCTAGCATTTGTAACCGTCTCCTCATGAGAAATGTACCCTCCCTCCTTTCATACCATTTAAGGTATGAAAGTAATATGTTCTCTAGAAGAGGCCGTCGTGATAAATCGGTATGTTAAGACATGGAATGCAACATCTAGCGCTCCCCTGGGCCCCCTATGTTATCCTTGTACACTGTGGAGCCTAAACTCCCCCTGGGACTGGTCTCTTAGCCCTACTGGCTTTGGGGTGTTTCGCCATGTTGATTAACTGCATAATAACATCACTGGCTGTGCTAGTGCACAGGTCCCAGTCCAATCCTGTGGCAACACTGACAATAAGGTTTTAGTTCCACGATACCACCAAACCAACACACTCTCACTCCCTAAGCGTCCAATAGCGACGTTTGGTCAGTGTCCGTGGCGTCCAATTGTGACGCTGCCAACCCTTTCTCCTTTCTCGTTGGAGGTCCCACCGTCCACTCCCCTGCCGGGGGTCCTGCCAACCCTAGGTCCGGTCTCGTTGGAGGTCCCGCCATCTGCTCCCCTGCCGGGGGTCCTGCCAACCCTTTCTCCTGTCTTGTTGGAGGTCCCGCCGTCTACTCCCCTGCCGGGGGTCCTGCCAACCCTGTGTCCTGTGCCGTTGGAGGTCCCGCAGAATACTCCTCTGCCGGGGGTCCTGCCAACCCTATATCCCGTGCCGTTGGAGGTTCTACCGGGGGCCCTGCCAGCCCCATGTCCATCACTTGTCTCGCCGGGGTTCCTGCCAACTCCTGGTCCACTTCCGTGGGGGATCCTGCCGAAGCCTGTCCGACCGGCTCTGGTTTCTGTCCGGCCGACACCGGGTCCTACCCGGTCTCCGGAGCTGTCCCATCAGCGCTTTCCTGCCCGGCCTCCGGATCCTGTCCGGTCGCCACCGGCTCCTGCCTGGCCTCCGGAGCTGTCCGGTCTTCGCCCTCGAGCCCGGCCCTCTGAGAGCCGGAGTCTTCACCCTCGATCCCGGCCCCCTGAGAGCCACGGCTTTCGCCCTCGAGCCCGGCCCCCTGACTTTCCCGGCCGCGGTGGCCTTCGCCCCTCCATAACCCCCACCTTGGACTCTGTCTTGCCCCCGGGCCGTCCGCCCGAGTCCCCCTTCTCGGCTTCTACCTTGCCCCCGGGCCGTCCGCCCGAGATCCCTTCCGGGTCCTCCGCGGTGCTCCTGGGTTGTCAGCCCAAACCCGTCCTCCTGACCCCCTCCACCCACCCTGGTGGCCCTAGTTTTATTATTATTATCATTAGTATGCAGAAAAAGTGACAGGTCGCCCCGCCCCTTTTTGGCCGGAAGTCCCGCCTTATTTGACCGGAAGTCCCGCCTTTTTATTTTTATTTTGAAAACCGGAAGTCCCGCCTCGTTCGACCGGATGTCCCGCCTCGTTCGACCGGATGTCCCGCCTCGTTCGACCGGATGTCCCGCCCCCGCTTCCGGCGGATGTCCCGCCCCCGCTTCCGGTTTACAAAATAAAATTAAAATTAAATTAAAATTAAAAAAATGAGAAAAATAAAATGCCGTTGTTTTCAATCAATTAATATGTCTAGGATATATATATCCCGCCTCCTAACCACTTCCTGTGTGGTTAATCCTGTATATAGTATCGAATGTAACTTACAAATACTTGCAAAATAACATGAAATTAATCAAAAGTAAAGCATCTAAAAACATATATTTAAACCTCTTGCGAACAGGACATGACAGGACATGAGGGGAGAGAACATATGGTGGAGGAGGGGGGAACACACACACACACACACACACACACACACACACACACACACACACACTTTCCCCGCCCCTCATCCTCTCCCTCTGTCTAAATAAAAAGCCAGCGTCACTCATTTTTCAAGTCGAGAGAAAATGGCCAAGAGACGTCTTGATATGAATTTAATCAGCGAGACACCGGTGACAACTTACAGCCATCCGTTGGGTGCTCCAATCAAGAAACGAATGAAGTTTGTATACCGGGTTCAGACGCCTACAGCCGAAGAACTTCACGAAGAATGGACTCTAAAAAATGGCGATGTTTGGGGTTATATATTCAACTATATGGCTAATGAACTACATTTCTACAATCTGAAGAATGGAGAAACGTATGGACCTCGTAGTGTTAAAGCGACACTGACCTCAACAGATTGGGCTGTGTTAACTCTGGTGTCTTTCCGAGATCTACACGCAACCATTGTATCGGAAGAAGTAGTGCATCAAGAAACCATCGTGGAACCAGAGGTGTACAAGATATTTGCAAAGAAAACAAAGAAACACAAACAGCATGCGAGATTAAAGAAGAGTTTGCATCGTTACCCCTCAGTGTGGAGGAAGAAGAAGGAGATATTCCCACACAACCAGAGGGGAGAAGAGTCCTGACAGGCACCGTCTGGGAAACTAAAAGCGGACCCTCTGGGCGTTGGTATTACCGCTCAAGCCGTTTGGTGACGTTGGGTAAGGACTCCTCTGATGATTTTGTTTTGGAGTATTTTAATTCTACCTGCGGGGTATTTCAAACGTCCTTGAGGGTGCCTCTGACTGCATGGATGGAAATGATTGATGGAAAAGCTACAAAGCTTAAAGAACTTTTTAAACAAAGTCAGACATCGATGGACATTATACTGGTGAAAAAGACCCTCACGTTTGCAGAGGACTCCGCCCCCCAGTCAACATAACAAGTCCCACCCACCTCAGCAGATCATTTAAAAAGTAAGGACCCCACAAGAACATTTTTAGAGAGCAGCAACCATGGATCTGAGAAAAACCACGATCTGCAGCCTGGATCAAACGCCTACAGGACCGCCATCCTCACCAACATTTTGGACACCAGATCTGGACAGCGCTATGGCTGACATTGATATCACGGGGTGGCTGGATATGCCTCAACCTCCATCCAAGTCTCCAGAGGAATCAACAACAACAGTAGGCATTGATTCGCCATGCTTTCCTTGTGCTCCCAAGGGTGATGCTACAGAACGTATTAGGACATCGGCATTCCTGAACACGGTAAAAGCGGTTGTAGTTCATCTGTTGGATAGAGTCGTGTACCTTTACAGAAAGGAAACATGTAACGGATGTCAAGTCGATGACCCCAGTCAGAGGCAGCACGAGTGTTTATTCCCTACCTATGAATACTATTTGGATCGACACTATGATGAAGTGGTAAAGAGACTGTGGACCGTTCGTTTCATTCCAGCCATTCGGGACGCTCTGCACCAGAACCACCTTCATGTGTCAGAGAGGAGAGTCTTTGGAGCTACCGAGGCGATTCTGCACAACCTCAGAAACACCAGACTCTTTGAGGCTAAAATAGAGAAACTATACGAACAGCTGGTAGAGAACGACGAAACCCAAATGAAGATTACAAGAGCAGCTTGGGCGTTCTGGCAGCATTAGGAAGAGTTTTTATTTTAGATACTTTTTCGTTAAAGTATGTTTTATTTTTTGATCTGTTTTTATATTTTACTTCTTTTGTAACATGTTTTTTCTATACATGGGTGTGACATATCAATAAAATGCATTGTAAGAAAACCTGTTGTACTCATTACCTCATCGGGGCTGTAACAGGAAACATGTCTGAGAAACGTGTTATGCATAGGGTGTATTACAATCCATCTAATCCAGGGAGTTTAGGAGGTGTGGATAAACTCCATAGAGCTGTACAGAATGAAATGGGTAAACAAATAAATGTAGAGAAAGTCAGAGAATATTTATCTGAGCAAGACGCATATACTTTGCATAAACCGGCAAGGGTGCATTTTGCAAGAAACAGAGTTTTCGTACTCAGACCGCTGCAACAATTTCAAGCAGATCTCTGCGATATGCAGTCGCTGTCCGAATATAATGATGGCTTTAATTATTTATTAACAGTCGTAGATGTGTTTTCGAAAAAAGCCTATGCTCAAGCATTAAAGAAAAAGACGGGTATAGAGGTTACCAAAGCTTTTGATACAGTTTTAACACACAGCGAGATCCCTAAAAAATTACAAACAGACGCGGGGAAAGAATTCTTTAATAAAGTTTTTCAAAACTTGTTGAAGAAAAGAGGTATTGCACATTATACAACAGCCAGTGACATGAAGGCATGTGTGATAGAAAGATTTAACCGTACGCTGAAAACTAAAATGTGGAGGTATTTTACAGCTAAAAACACTCATAGATATATAGACATCTTACCCGAACTAATGTAGGCTACACTTTACTCCAAAACGGAACACAAAAGCAGGACCAACCATCATACATTGAATTCCTTGACTAACAAGAGAAAGATTCATTCATTTAAATAAATATTTAACAACAAAAGGGCCGGTTCTAAGGGATTATTCAGTTAAGCCCGATGAGAGGGGAAACAGCTGTGCACATGTCATCATTAACAGACGTCGTTTAAGAGTGAAGTTTGAGTGAACGAGGACATCCCAATTAATACCTGAGGACTCCTCTGTCCTCGCCATGGGCGTCGCCTGGAGTGGAGTGCATCAGCTGGGCGTAACTCTACGTCCGACGTAGAACTCTCAAAGCGCTTTACAAATACACATTACACATACAGATCATACATGTAATGGCCATCTACTGTGGACAATACCCACAGGAGCAAATTCGGGTGAAGTGTCTTGCCCAAGGACACAACGGCCCGACGCAGTGGGGCGGGAGCGGGTTTCGAACTGGAGTTCCCCAACGCCCCCTTGATCTGATGATCAAACGCACAGACCAGTGCGCCACCCGTCCCAAGACCAAGACCAAACTAAAGTTATGACTAGTGCACCACTTAGACTTAAGCCATGTATGCGTTGCGCCCGGGTGTAACTTTTACGCCTAGTATGGAGCAGGCGTAAATCGGAAAGAGAGACTAGTATCCATAGTAACGTAAAACAGGCAAGAAGGAAAATAACTGGCAGTGCATCTTGTTTTTCATGTTGTAACAACGAAAGGGCATTAAGACGAGAGTCATCCGTGATGGAACAAACCCACTGGACATCTAGTCAGTGAGCTGATAGAGAGGTTTCGTTTCGGCAGACAAGCCCTTTTTGATTTAATCGAGGAGATCTCCCCTCAACAACAGAACGGATCAGACAGAAACGCTGCGCTCTCCCCAACCTTGCAGGTGCTGATTGCACTCAGATTTTACTTTAATACTGTGATTTCAAAGAAAGCTCTCTGGGAAATGTTGACTTACTGTTCGACATGAAGCTAGAAGCTACCGTTACAGTGGAAGCAGTGTTATAGCAGAAAGTTTAATACAGCGTATTTCTGGTATATTCATTTTAAATATGTCACCTGATATATAAGAAGTGTGTTTTTATATATTCATGTGTATACTTAATTACTTTGTATTAAATAGTAGCAGTCTGTATAACAAGAAGCTGGAAATATGAGAAGTTAAACCTTTGTATTTGGAAGTAAGATGTGAGCGAGGGGATATCTTTATTTAGACAGCTCTGACCTCTGGAATGCTGCATGGTAAAAATGAGTGTGCGTTACTATTTCAGAAGTATTTCTAGAGGACTGCTTGAGAGCAGAGGTAATGTTTTTCTCGTTATTATTGATATTAAAGTAACTTACATGTATTACTTGTATTAGTCAACTATAAACAACTATATCTTAGACATATCTTTAAAAATGCCAAGGGTGTGTGGAGCTGTGTGTATTGAACTGATGGGGGAGGGGGCCGGAGAGAGGGAAATCTATGCAGAAAATGTGTGCGTGTCCAAACTGCAGGAATGTGGAAACACGGACACCAGAGGTGTTTGTTTTGCCCTCAAACTGAAGAGACTATTTGTTTGGGCTGCCTCCTGGCTGGCTCGCGCTGATTCGCTACGACAGCCCATCGTTATTATATCGCCCAATAGATGACCCCTCTGGGAAGAGCATCCACACAACTCCTCCTGTTGTTTTTGCATGTAAGCCTGTTGTGTCCTTAGTCCGCTCTCTTTTGTCTTGAGGCGGTCCAGATAGTAAGATCACCGAGAGGGGAAAAGAGCAGGAGTACTCCTTTGTATTGTATTGTTACCTTTTGCCATTAAAACAGATTATTATTGAACCCTTTATCTGGTGTTTTGAATTCCTTCTTTTATAAATGTGACTAGCTCATTAAAGGACACGTGGAGCCGAGGTGGGTTTCAGACCACTCCTTGCTCCAACACAGTACACAGTTGATCCTGAGTCCTGTCAGTTAAAGTGTTTCATAGTTAGCTTAGCTAAGCATCAACCTAGCACTGAAATATATGGATATTATGTGACGGTATTTCTGAGGAAAAGTCAGCTGAAATGGTGGCATAGTTGCCACTGCTTTACGTGTCAACAGCATGTTTGAACATATTTGCAGCAGTAAATGTGGCCGTTTGGCGTGGCCATAACAACACCTGAATTTAAATGTACAACCTCTTTTTGTGACAGATTTTTGCATGAAATAATAATTCTTCTGATTGATATTTCCTATTGACAGCTAGTTTCTATGTGAACAACACATTATGAGATGGACAGCCAGCTAACAAGCTTTTTATACAAATATTTCAGATCAAAGCTAATCCAGTGGGGCTCCTGAAAGGGAGCAAGGGACGCGATGCTCCCAAATATTAAGCCTTGACCCCCATCTTAAAATTGATATGATCAAAAAATGATCTGCATTGTCGGAGGCCTTTTTTCCTCATTATCATGTCAAATTGCTTTCCTTAGTTTTGAATGCAGAAAGATGACTATATTAGAGTATTAAGGGAAAATGACTATATTAAAGTGTTAAGTGAATATATTAAGTGAATTACTCAAACTGCATTTGTATAGGAATGATTATGTCCTATTGGCAGATAACTACTCTAACAGTGATATCTACAAGAGGTTTCCAATGTAAATATAACTATTTTCAATTGGTTAGTATTACATTTTGTGACAGTGTGGTGACACTCATTTTAATGAAGACACATTTGTGTATCTTGAAATTCATTTATTTGACAGAGCTGGAAACTGATTGACTTACATACTTGTTTGTGTTTACCTACACAGTCATCACAGATGAGCCAAACAGAGTAGAGGATGAAGAAAGGAGAACAGGAGAAAGGGACACACAAGAAGGAGATACAACAGACAAGAACAACAATGGAGACAACAATGAACAGGAACACCAGAACAGACAAGAGTCAATGGGTAACATGACTGATTTAGGGACTGCAGATACAGGGCCAAGGCAAGTGAGACATCACTGCTTTCCATCCAGCTTGTTTGCCCAGCAAAAGAGATAATTTCAACCGCAAACAGCAAGTGATGAGGGAAGAAGCAAGTGATGAAGGACGCAGCAAGTGATGAGGGATTATTATTTCCTCCTTCCATCCCTTTTTTCTGTGTAATCTGATTACTAACAACTTCTAATAATTTGACATCTCTGCTTATGTAACTCCGGTGTAGTGTCCCCTCGGCAACAGATCACTCAGAGCTGGTGATTACTTTCCTGCATTTCAATGGACGTAGGGTGCATCAAAAAACACAATTCTTGAATTTTGATATGGCTGGGTGCTAAAAGTGTTCCAATATATGTAGAAACAACACATGCAAAATATGTTTCCAATACATGATGATTTAGGGGTGCCACCGCACATCTGTTTTTGTTGGATAAAGTGGTAAACAGTGCTCAATGGGCACCATGGAGATCTGAGGTAAACAAGACTGCAGTTCAAGAAAACTGAGGTGATCTTTCTGTTTTTGTGTTGGGTATGTATTATTACATATTACTGTCATATCTGTTGTTGTGTCTTTGTATACTTAAGTCATATTTATAGGTATTTGGTTCTCATTACATCTAGCTAACCACAGTTAGCTATATATGTTAACTAAGCTATTAAGCTTAACATCAACAGTAGCAGCTATTCTAGAGTGGACAATGCCATATTCAGAGTATTGATGTCTCATGTTTATTGAGAGTAGCATTGTAGTTGTTACAGTAAATTAACATTTTAAATATAAGTATATTTGCGAGCACAGCTAGCTACTCTGGTAGTAACGGTAAGTTATGTTGAAGTTAGACTATGACAGCTAAAATGTGAGGCTTATGCAAGCATGGTTTATCATAATTGAGTGATATTAAGTATGCCAAGATATGATTTTAAACTCTATCTTTGTATTAAATTAACATTTTAAACATAGGTATATTTGCAAGCACAGCTAGCTACTCTGGTAGTGATGTAAGAGTAAGTTATCATTGTTATGATGAAGTTGGACGATGTACAGCTAAAATATAGCATGGTTTATCATAATTCAGTGATATTAAGTATGCTAAGATATGATTTTAAACACTATCCTTGAGCTTGTGTCCTTTTCATTCCCAGGCACTGCACAACACAACCCACCCCAGGATCCAGCTCTCCTAGGATGCTGCCCTCACCAACTGGTCCCTGCCAGACTAGCAGTCGCAGCCTGGTCTTTGGTCTGGGACCCAGCATCACCAGTGAGGATGGCATCATCACTGGCGCCAAACTGCCAACTGGTCGTCAGATCTTACGCTGCATGCTTGCCAAGAAACCTGGTGCAAACGGAGCGTTGTCGCAGTTCAAGGCAACCAAGGGTGTCCTGGAGCAGGTGCGGCCATTTTACAAGAAAGCCAACATCCCAATGGTGAGCGACAAGCATGTCTGCCACAAGATGGTAGACTTAGTCAATGCTAACAACAAGCTGCGGAAAATCTCCCAGGCCAAGCGCTCCAGTGAGACGACAGCGAAACAATTGGAGAAAATGGAGTGCAGACTTGATGCCACATTTCCGCTGTGGCCTCCAAATGTTGAAAAGCTGATTGATAACCCAGAAGACCTAGCTTTCTTGTTACCAACGCAACAGGCTGCCTTTACGCGTGGCCTGGTTGCAGAGTCAGGCGGTGAATGCACACACCTCTCTGCATCTTACGCAACAGCTGACCGAAGTGCCGAAGATCGGGCATTGCCATTTTCATTACACACATCTATGCAAAGTGGTGGTTGACCTGCGAGGAAATCTGTAGATGCTGCCTGGAATGACCTGACACTCAACCACCACCTGCAGGCATACAAGGCTGTAGATGAGGGAATTGCAGCATCAGCGATCAAGGCACTGGAGAGGCATCGCTGGTACCTGACAGGTGAGATGCTACCCCTGGCTCTCTTCAGCAGTAAGGTGCCCAATGAGGACAAGCGTGCACTTGCCAGTGCGATCTTGGAGCACAAGCCCGCTGATCTCCCCATGCACATCCCTGAGCAGCGCTTTGGCACTGGCTTTGGCAAGCCAAAGTTCCCCACCCTCTTACCAACCACCAGCTTGGCTGATCTCGCTAATAAGGATTGCTGGTTTGGGATGCACCAGCTGCACATTGATCCATAATTTATGTCTCTCGATGTGAAGGAATGGGCGACCAATGCTGCGTTAAAAAAAAGTGAGGTCAATGTATGTGCCGAGCGTGGCGTCAAGCCCACGTCCGACTTCGTCGCAGTGGCCAGGAAGGAGCAGCACCTGCAGAATGTGCTGCAGGCAGTTTACTATGACCGCAGCCAACAGCCAAACCTTCACCGCTGCAAACGCAAGGTAATCGCAAGGTAATCGCAAGGTAATCGCAAGGTAATCGAAAGCTTGCGATAGTACGGTTACTCTTGGGTGGCGGGTGGGGAGAGTTATCTAGGGGGAGACGCAAGGGCTAGGTTCAGAGTTCAGGTTCCATTTCCTCTCTCTTTCTCCCTGGTGATGTTGCTCAGTGGAGCGGACTCTGGCACAGACTGAGCAATTAAGTTTGAAGTTTAGTTAGGGTTTTTTCTTTTAAGTGTGTCAGTATCGCCCCTTGTGTTTAACAATAAAGTCAATTAAACTTTATATGTGTGTCCGACATCCATCACTGCTGCACAAAACTCAGGGTAACGTGAACTTTTCCCATTGAGCTCCATTAATTTTGTCGATAGGACAAATTAATGGAGAATCTTGAAAGTTGAATTCTGAGAAATGCCCATGTTGCCCAAAGGGCAAACAAACAACTTTTACTTTGATAACCCTATAGAACATGTTACTGTATAAAAGTTCACTGTACTCAACATGTCCAGGTCAACCTTTTGGCAATTAGACTAAAAATTGCAAATTTTTCGAAATTTCACAAAAGTTCATGTCTTAGGTGGCACCCCTAAATCTCAATGGAATTTCTCAAAACTTTGCAAAAGTAATTTTTATGTTATTTGGAACACAATGCAATGCCAGCCAAATTGATATTTTGAAATTAAAATGTCCCATTCAAATTTGATGCACCCTAATTGGACAGCATATAAAAAGGACACTTAAGAGATCCTCACATGCTATCTCTTTTACAAAATAAGTGTCCAGTCAACAACAAAACATCAGTGATCATATAGTGGTAGTATATTTTTCACAAGCAATGTGAAACATTAAACTTATACAAACTGGTGTACAAAATGCACATACCTGCGTTGATCTCCTGGAGTGTCTCTACTCTTTCTTCTTCACATCTCTTGTCCACCATCAGAGATTGAAAACATTTCAGAAACAGCTAGAGGTAGGGGACAAACAACTTGTTCGCTGGGCATGTCAAAAACCTCCCTGCTTTGATCAAGACTTTAGGGAGCCTTTCAGCCCCTCTAGCAAAGGGACTGGAAAGCCAGCTTTGAAAATTCAGTACCATCTACATGCTTGTCATGTTCCAGACACTGCTCTCAACTACTCAGGGCCTGCACAAATACCTGCAGAAAGAAACAATTGACTTGGTGCAGGCAGTAGATTACAAAACAGCAGTTGAGAACACACTGAAAAGTTACCGAAGTAACGAGAAAGCACATGAGGTCTATGACAAGACCAAGGCCCTGTGCAATGATCTTGATATTCCCCAAACTGTGACACAGAGGAAGAAGCGTAGAAACATTGAAGACTTTGTAGTCGAGGTATCATGTAGAGCAATGTGAAACATTAAACATAAATAAACTGGTGTACAAAACTCACATACCTGCATTTCAATGGACAGCCTAAAAGGACACGTGAGCTGGGTTCTGTTGCTCAGATTAGCTATTGATGATCACGTTGATAAATTATATAAAACAAATAGCCAATCACACAAAAAACATGTTGCTGTGACTGTGAGCATTAAACAATTAACATTAAACTAAACAAACACAACAGTACGTTATTGTCCTTATAAAATAAAAACATACATTTTGTCCACCGAGATAATACAGGCACCTTACCCTCAAGAGATTCTCTCGTGCTATGAGAATCTCCCACAATCCATTGCCGTAACATAGCTAATGCAGGCACATGTTTGTGACACCAGATGGTGCAATTGTGTACATGCGTGTGGGGAGTCTTGCAGTAGAAAATTCGACTGTCGCGCCGCCACTGTGGGCTAAGCCCCGAATGTTTCCAGGTCCAGGCGACGCCCCTGGTCCTCGCGTCTCCTCCTCGCGTCTCTCGCTCGCATCTTACGGAGGCGGAGCTAAGACGCAAGGAAGGGACGCGAGTGAGGGAAAGGAGGAGTCGAGGAGGGGTATTGGGATGAGGCTCCTGTGTTTGCCTTCCTGTGTCTGATTGTGCCTCATTGTATTCACCTGTTGCCCTTGTGTTTCTGCCTCCCCTACCCAGCTGTGTCTTGTCCTGTGATTACCCTTCTGTGTATTTAGTCTTGTGCTCCATGTCTGTTTGTCGTCGTTTCATGTTCCTGCTACCTGTCGTCTATGCTTGTCCATGGCTCCTGCCTGTTACCGCCTGTAAGTTTGTTCCTGTCTGTCGTGCTCCCCGGTTTTGTTTTTGTTAATTAGTTTCTTGTTTTTCTTGTTTTCGACTTTTTATAAATAAAGCTCGCCTTTTGTTACCTTACCTTTTTTAGTCCTTTTTTAAACTGCACTTGGGTCATATTTTCCCCAAACCTGACAGTGGATGAATGATGTGAAATATAATCAAGTCTTAAATCAGACTTTAGTTCCACCTGGAGTAAATTCACAAGCTACCCTGCTGACCAAGTCATTCAAACTAGCTGCACCTTTACCAGCTTTGATAACACTTTAATGATCACTAATTATAAAACATATCATATATATTATTCTGAAATGGACCAATCTGCACAATGACTACTTTTACTTTTGGTACTTTAACCTGTTCAACCTGAAGGATAAAGATAAGGAAAAAGTAACTGTGAATAAGATATAGTAAATCCTGTTATAGGAAACATTGAGCTGTCTGAGTGGAAAAATAACGTGTTAAAGTTTACTGCTGTTAAAGTTTACTGCTGGCCGGCTACATCCTGTTATCTTCAAGGACGAGATGTGGGGCCCTGATCCTCACCAGACGCAACTGTCTTGTGAGAAAACCAGTTAAAACAGGTAATTAGAAAAAGGGAGTATGGCCCTGGCCTGACCTTGGCTAAAACTGTGTGTTGCTGGGCAGAAAAGGCAGACTGCAGCACAGAGAGCACCAAAGGTGGGGGCTTCACAGCAAACACTATAAAGAAAAAGATATATTCAGAATTCGGGACTCACTTCAACTGGGATCTCACACTGACGAGCCTGTCACGGTGGGAACTCAAGAAGGAGTCCAAAGCGCTTTGTGGTATAGTACGGATTGATATATCTTTGTTGAACTGTGTAATAAAGTGCTTATTTGAAGAAACAATTCATTGGAGTGCAAAGTCTAGTTTTTGTACAGCTAACAGAGAATAGTGTCTAGGACACAATTCCTTTTCCCCTCAGAACTAAGAAAGGTCATCGGCAGATCCGGACGGCGACCCCGCTCTGGACATATCCAAACGATCTGCGCGGAGGACAGACCTGGTCCGGTAGACTCCAACAGCTTGGTGACCCCGTGACGTGATGGTCTAGAGCGGGAAGTCCGGACACCGATGACTTTCTGAGAGGACACCAAAAAACATTGAGTTTACGGCTTTTACAAGAAACCATCTCACACAATCAAAAACCCGGGCAATTCAGAATCAAGGTAAGCATCTGCCTGTTACAACAAATAGATGTGTTTGAAATACCACTAAATTTTAGGATTGTGTGAAAATGGCAGAAATAATTGTCTCAGCTAAAAAGTAAAGATAAAACGTAAATAAAATGGTGTGCACTGAATAGATCAACAAGGGTATAAACAAATCTGTGATGAGAAGCGGGTGGAACCCGTAATTTATGAGGATCCGCCGCGGTCCAACGGGAAGGTGTCAAACTTGTCAAACAAGTAGCCAACAGTAAGGTGTCAAACTTGTCAAACAAGTAGCCAATAGTAAGGTGTAAAACTGGTCGCCGTATCAGTAGCTAATATATCTGTGTACAATGTTTGCTGTTTGTTGATTGTTCTGTCTGTTGGTTGTCATTGTTGATTCGTAAAGACCTTGTTTTATGTTGGTAAATGTTTTGGTATACCAATAGTTTGTTGTTAGTTGTTGAAAGAAGCCCCCCTTCTCTTGAAAAGGCTGAGAGCTCCAGCCGGAGCCGGGGTGTCAGTATTTGTCTGTGAAAGAATCTCCCCCCACTTTCGGATTCTGTAGAAGAATACTCTTTGTTTCAATCAGAAAAAGAGCAAGCTATTCATCACAATTGTATTTTTAGGTTATGAATAAAACAAAAAGTAGTAGCCTAAGTGATAAACAGGAGGGTTTTTGAACGCTTGTCAGTCAGAAGGAATATATTAATGTTTATATAACAGGGGAAGCTCATTTGTGGTCAGCTGCCCTCTGTTCTTCAATATTCTGTGTTGCTCCACGGACATTCAAATAAATAAGAATAAGGACATTAAGAGTAACGACAAGAATTGTCCAGTGTATTAATAAATACAAGTGAACACATATTAACCTAGTCAGATAAATAGATACGAAGTCATTCTTGTTTCAAGGAAGCCCCCCCTCCTCATGGAATGCCTGTTCAAGCCGGGGTGTCTGTGAGAGTACCCACACCCCCCCTCCTTCTTTTTTCTCTCTCTCTTCTTAAAATGCATGAAGAAAGAGCATTGAATTTAAAACAAGTGTGGGAATAATCGAGTGGTCTGAAGAAGGAGGGAATAACATTGAAGATTAATAGATCAATGTGTCGTAGATATTTGAAAGAAACATTGCATTGTGAATTTCGTGGTATTTGTCATTTACTGAGAAGTTTACTTATATTTCGAAGGCATTTATTGCATACAGTAACGTTGAGGGAAAGTAATAATACTGTTTGCTGAGTATATGAAGCAGGTTAAAGTTTGATTCAAATTGAACATAATAGTGGATTATTCCACCTAGTGTTTTTATAATATCATTAGTAGACATTAATTGTGTTTGTAAGTTTATGAAGAAAGAGTAGAAAGTAAACGGGAGGTTGTTATGAGTTTGTCAGTCAGAATGAATCTGTTAAATGGTTACGCATGACAGAGGTGTTGCACAAACACAGAGGTGATTGATGAGGGGAAACTTGAGCCGGCAGCTGCAGGGCACAGGGAGGAAAGAGAAAGACAAGTAGATGTTTTGAAGAGTTCAGAGAGAGTAAAACTTGTTTCTAAATAATGTCATATTGTTTTGTGAGTAAACATGAAATAAAAATATATTTACTAGATATAACAACAACAGGCTTAACTAGGTTGACAGAAAACTGCTATGAACCAGTTTCAGCAGCTACTGTCATATCTGTGTTCTAAAGAGAACATATGTTGCATTTACAATTCATATTAAGGAAGTCCACAATTGATACCATTAAAGACCTTTTGTGGTTTCAAATTAAAGAAGATTTTAAAGATGAAGTAAGCAGGACTTCAACTAGACAAAAGAGATTTTACAATGTGGTTTTACTACTTTTAATGGAGTAAATAATCCGGGTAGACTACTGCCATTGATTTGTTTTAACATTCACATGTTTCAGCATTCCTGACCATATAGACACTCAGCTGTTTTATTTTGTAACCCTTTGGGGGAGAGATTTAAATTGAGTTTATCTCCAGTTGCTGATTTATTGTGATCACACTGGAGAGTTGTGCGCCACCTTTGGGTTGTACTCTGAATCAGTGTGTTGGTGAAGAGTTGCTCACTACAGAAACAGAAGGACTGTGCAAAGAACGCATCTGAGGAGGGTTTGACATTTTGCGTGTACCTCGTTGCCAAGGCAACAGTGGTGGGAAGAGGAACAGCAGTTTTGGGGGATTCCTGCTGTGCAGAGGACAAGTGTGTCTGCTGACTGTAGCACATTGATCCAGAGGTGCCTTCCCCCTCAGGACATCCCAGTGCAAGAGTTTAATTGATCCTATTGGCTACAGCTGCAGAGGACAACGCATTACTGACTGTTCACAATGTGACAAGATCTTGAGACAGGCTGGTCTCAGACGGTTCAGACGCTGAGGAAAATATGCGATGATTTGACAGCATAGCTGTGCAAGAGTTTTCCAGAGGGTGGTGTACAACAATAACATTAGTGTTTGAGAGGGGAGGCTGATTGTTTAAACGATGGTCTGGAATGCTGAAAAGATTAAAGTTTAATATTCTTGGTTGACAAACAAGACATCTGATTATTAGGTCACACATAATAATTTAGACATATAAACTAACTATGAGTAAAGGGATTAATGGAGTTCATATCCTAGGGAGGGTTAGTTTAGTTGCGAATACTTCGCAGGGTATTTGCTAATGTATTTTGAAGAACAAATAACAAGGACACAAGTCCAATTTTGTTTTGTTTTTAGATTAAATTGTCCGTTACCAAAACTGTTCACCTTGTGTCTAGATTTGGACTTTGATGGCAAGGGAGTATTTAGGCTTATTTTTATACATCTGACATTTTAAAATATGTTGGCTGTTCACCAGATAGACATTGGTTAAGAACTTTTCTGAAGATTGAATATTTGTTCCATTTCTACATATTCCTATTTAAAAAGTAATTTTAGAGTAAAGAGGGCTGATGCTGAAATGGGAAATAATGTGGGGCCTTCAATCACCCAGTAAGGGTGCATATTATTGACGACCAATAGGGAGGAGGGGTCACTCGACCCACCCTGCAGTGGGTTTTTAAATCTTACTTGCAGCTTCACAGGAAGCGCACGGCACCAGATTATGAGTTTAGAGGACTAGCGGCACCACCTCCTCATGGACATTCATTTAGTTAGTAATTAACCGACATTTAGAGATGTTAAAAAGTAAAAACATACCTACCATGAGGGATGATTCCTAAGTTCAGCAACAAACCATTGATGAAATTACTTCTGTTTTTAGGTCCTTGATAAGGGAAGGAGTGATTGTTACATGTTCAGGACACCCAGGGTTCCACGCACTGTTAAAGAGGGTAACATTGTTCTTTAAGTGCACCAGAATTGAAGATAAATTAATAGAATGAGTTATGGAATACATAGCAGAGCTTTACAGATCCTGATAATGTTTTGACACAAGATAATAGTGATGTACACAAGTTTCTGAATTACATCTATTAGACGTGTTGATATTGATTAGGTGTAAATGAACTGCAGTAGTAGTACAATAAGGAAGTGACATTTTTTGGCTAACACTTTTCAGGGAATTTGGGAAAACAGAGATATCTTGAACATTATAGTTGTAATTGTGAATTAATAAATGATGGCGCTCCATATATATACAGATTTCTATAGACGGAGGATGCTGGCCTGTGCTGGAACATCTCTGCAGGGCACGACACATGGCCAAAAAGACTGAGACCAACTGACCTTTGACCCTGACCGACAGGGTAACTTGGGAAGGCACTGTCAATGACTGACTCTGAGGTGTACCTGACCAAAATCTGACTTTACAACCTGACAGTGTGAGTGAGTGTATGTTTGCATCTGATCAGTGCAACTGCATGATTTAAAACGATGACTAATCAAGCATGTTTTGGACTAACACATTATTTCTGTGTGATAATAATGTGTGAAATGAGAGGTTTCCTAACATTGCACAAAAGGGGAAACCGTTTCTAACCTACTTGATATTTCACTCCCACAGGAGGTGGCGGTTTGCAGAATGTGAAACTCAAACTATGACATTTGAATATTCTGTTTCTTTTAGGACTGAAAGATGGAGAGAAACACTTACTGGACAGGTTTTTGTTTACACATGAGAAAATGTGTAAAAAAGGGGGGAGTGTAAACTTTACAATGTACATTTTTCATTTAGGGACTGAAAGGAACCTGCTGCCCAACTCCATTGTTCAATCTGATCATTGATTGACAGTTTTAGAATTGACCTGCTCCATATTTGGGGATAACACACTGTTTGATGAATGTTGACATGTCTCTAATATTGATTGAGTTATAGCAGGTAACACAGATAAAGAATCAGTGGCCAAGGGGCTACCAGAGAGATGGACTTAAGAAGCTGACCTGTGAGTAATGTGTCAACTAATGTGTCAACAGGTATTAAAGTAACTAAGGTTTGAAATGTAGAAAGAACATATTTACAGTTAAAGTTAAAACATAGTAATGTAATGAGATAGAATGTAATTTGGACAACATCATGTAACTAGCCTGGTAAAGAAGTAAAAGCCATAGACTTTATTGTTGAGGTCATTATGGGGATATACATTTAATCTAAATACATAATAGAAAGACATTTGAGGACAGTTTGTTGGAATTCTGTATTCATTTTTTCAGCGGGATAATATCTAAGCACTGACGGGTAGAAGCAGTATCACCAGGAAGCCGTTCACTTTGTTAGTATTGTGATTTTGGTTGTTTTTGAATCCATAAGATTAGTGTGTTTCTTTACCAGAAACATTAGCAGTTCAAATCATATTTAGATTTTTAATGGGATCTCAGGGATTTCATTTAAAAATAAATACAGATGCTTGTCAGAAATTCAGAGCTATTGAAATATGTTATTTAGTTTACCTAAAGATGTTGGGGTTCTTATTTAGTGGGCACAGTCCAAGTATTAAGATTCTGAAGCTGCACAATTAATTTAGAAAACCTGTGCACAGACGTCTGTTGTTTTAAGACACCCCACCAACAGGCTCCAAGTTGCCACGCACTGGTGGGTCAAACAGCCGAGGGCCCCAGAGCCCGGAGCGTAGGCTTGAGGGATTTGTATCAGATTTCTCCACACAGGTTGCTGACGCCGAAAGGGGGACCCAAGACGCAGGAGGCTGACTGTCAACCCCAGGCTCTCCGGCCCCGACCGAGTGACCCAGAGGACATCCCATGCCGTCCGCCTACAAGGAAAGGGGGACACGTGGTACCACTGGAGCAGGTGTGTGGAAGCACCAGCACCTACCAGGACCCTCGCTGACACCATCCAGGACCTAGGCCAACTGAACATCAGGCAAACAACCGAAGCCCCCAACCCCCAAGTGTGGACATCGACTCAACTTCCGAGGAGGAGGAGACAACAGGAGAACCAACGGCAGCCCAGGAGATAACAGCCGGCGAGGAGGCACAACAAGGGACCGCTCCCCCAAAGTAGGCGGTACACCACACGCATCACATACACACACCACACAAGAGACACTCACCTACACTGATACACCAAAGAACTTTTACAAGAAAAACGAAGATGAAGAAGAACTCAGGACCTAACCAACACCTCTATTGCTTGGCCTTAACACTTTGTTTTTTCATCATTGTTGGAATAATCATTATCATAGTGGGTGAAAGGGGGAGACAAATCATTGACCAAAGTAATAATCCAAATTCCCCACAAAATGAAACTACACAAGATATCAATGGCCGTGTTTGCAGCAATTTTGACCTTGTGCGGGTGCTGCTGCATCCCATGTATCCGCTCAATGGTGGACAAAATAATTAGTACCGCCATAGCACCTTCTACTCCCCTGGGCCAACAACTCGCCTTGCTATCCTTAGAAAACAACCCAGACATTGAGGAAGGCGAAGCAGCAGCAATGGACACTTTCCCGACAGCACCATCAGTACCACCGTATGGCAGAATGTGGGAAAGAGAGACAGAAGCCTAAAACAGCTGACATAATGTACATAAACAATAGCGTTGTTTTGTTGCCCCAATCATTAGAATGGGGCAAAAGGGGGATTGAAGGATAAAGATAAGGAAAAAGTAACTGTGAATAAGATATAGTAAATCCTGTTATAGGAAACATTGAGCTGTCTGAGTGGAAAAATAACGTGTTAAAGTTTACTGCTGTTAAAGTTTACTGCTGGCCGGCTACATCCTGTTATCTTCAAGGACGAGATGTGGGGCCCTGACCCTCACCAGACGCAACTGTCTTGTGAGAAAACCAGTTAAAACAGGTAATTAGAAAAAGGGAGTATGGCCCTGGCCTGACCTTGGCTAAAACTGTGTGTTGCTGGGCAGAAAAGGCAGACTGCAGCACAGAGAGCACCAAAGGTGGGGGCTTCACAGCAAACACTATAAAGAAAAAGATATATTCAGAATTCGGGACTCACTTCAACTGGGATCTCACACTGACGAGCCTGTCACGGTGGGAACTCAAGAAGGAGTCCAAAGCGCTTTGTGGTATAGTACGGATTGATATATCTTTGTTGAACTGTGTAATAAAGTGCTTATTTGAAGAAACAATTCATTGGAGTGCAAAGTCTAGTTTTTGTACAGCTAACAGAGAATAGTGTCTAGGACACAATTCCTTTTCCCTCAGAACTAAGAAAGGTCATCGGCAGATCCGGACGGCGACCCCGCTCTGGCCATATCCAAACGATCTGCGCGGAGGACGGACCTGGTCTGGTAGACTCCAACAAACCCCGAGCCTGTTTTCCAGGCCTCAGGCTCGAAAATGACATTTCCAGAACAAATGACCATATCTTCCCTTCTAAAAGGGGAAAATTAATAATCTATTTTCTCAAAGTAATGATAAACCTGTGAGTTGGATGTAGAAAAGTCAGACTCAATATAGATGTTTTTTATTTTAAAGAAAATGTAGATTGAACATAGTAAAAAAACTGTAAATTATCGTGTCCGTCCAAAAATATTTTTTTACTTGTAGTGAAAACTACCATTGGATGATGGTATGGTCGACTAAAAGCTTTAGGAATCCAAAATACAACATAAAATTACCCTGTATCAAGATTGATGCGAAACAAGTGACATTTGACCTTTGGAGAGAGGTTTAGCAAAAAAAACTCCACCTCCGGGGTGATTTGGGTGGAAATGGGCATTTTTACCATTTCTCTGGAACCCATTGGTCGATTTTGGTGATTGACATCTCATTTTAACCGCTAGAGCCAATATAATTGAAGGGGAATTTTCACATACAGACCAACGTTAACAAAGAAAAGTTGGGGCTTCGCGCATGCATTTTTGCCCACGCTCTGACATCTGAAAATGGAAAAGTAGGTTTATTGCTTATGGATTATCAGAAATCATTTCAAAGGGACACAGACACATTGGATTAACCTATGGATTAACCTTCAGCAGCGTTTTTATCGTTTTAATGCCATTGAAGACCACTTTTGACCAGACAACGACAAAGGTAAGCCATTTTGCCATTTTAGCTACCTAGCGCCACGTGTTTTGATGTCTGCTTTTGTTTATAAAGTCGCGAGTTCTTATCGATTCTGTGTCTTCTCACGATGCTAATCGATATGTTGGATGTGCAGTTACGATAAGTAATAAGGGTGTTATGAGTGAGTTTATGTGCACACGCTGTTTGCATTTTGTCGCTCGTGGCTAATTCAGAGGCTCAGCGCTAGCTTTGTGGTTTTAAAAAAAACAACAAAAAAACGATCAGTTAGCTGAGTTTCTTCCCGTTGCATGGATATAAAACAATCATAGTTTATTAAATATTAAGAAGGCCTCAGACGCTGTTTCCTGGGGTTCAACAGGTTAACTTTATTTTGATGATGATACTTTTGTACTTTTACTTAAAGGTCCCATGTTTTGGCCATTTCTACTGATCGTAATTCCATTGTTGAGGTATACTAGAATAGATTTAAATTGTTCAATGTTCCAAAATCACATTGGTTTCTCATACAGCATCTCTGTATTACTGTTGCACGGTGTACCGATACTTGAAAGGTACCGCGATACCCTGCCGTTAAAAACGTTACGATTCCTCCGTTTCATTAGTATGGGTACTTTAAGAATGACGGGGAAAAGTACTCCGGTGAGAAAGCGCCGTTTTAATAAGAGCTGTGTGTGTTCAGCGCTCTGCTTCCACTCCCTGCACTGCAGCCGTGCCTGCAGTCCCTTCCCTCTCAAGCACGGTCTAAGTCCCTCCCCTCTCTCATGCACACGCTAGCTACCAGAGCATGTGAGAAAATGAGAAGCATGGCTGCGAGTGGGAGTGCAACTGCCGCTGCGCCTCGGCTTGTTGACAAAAAAGACGCCAGAAGCGACATTTTGAAGTATTTTAGCTATATCTCTGACAGTGAGGGCAAGCCTACGGACACCACAAGGAGGCCTGTCTGTAAGACATGTTTTAGATCCCTGCAAACCAACGGAGCCAACACATCAAACTTGGCTAAGCACCTCGCCGACCGGCATCCAGAGCTGTTTAAAGAATTTAAAGACAGACAGGTTAGCGAATGTGATAACATAATTACATCAAGCCCATGCACTCAAATCTAAGTCAAACAAGTGTAATTTGTGCTCTGAAACTCACCTGAGGAACAGGTTACACACCGTCAGCGCTGAGACGTGATCCACCTTTGCTGAGTTCCGGATGAGAGCCACGTTCAACCTCATCCACCACAGCGGACCCGAGTTCCACTAAAGGCATGCCGGGAAGGGTTTCAGGAGCCACTCCACACTGGGCGAATCACTTCTGGGATCCTACTTTTGCCCACCGAGTGGATTTAGCACGAGAGGGAGCAACTCTTGCAGAGATAAAGAGTCGGAAGTGTGGTCCCGGCTCTCCTCTCGCCGCCCTTCTCGCCGCTCCTCACACCGCTCCTCTTGCCGCTCCTCACACCGCGTATCGCCGCTCCTCTCCGCGCCTGTGCTACCGGCGGAGATGTAAAGTGGATTAAATAGCCGGTGTAACGCGGTGGGATTACCTTCTCTACTCTGCTGTGCTGCTATAGCTGAGGCCTGGTTCCACCTTGCTCCGGGAACAGCGTGGATACTGTTGTGCTGGACTGGGAGAATGGCGGGTGTCGTGTTTCTGCTGTGCCTTTTCTTGGCTGTGCTGGACAAGGAGAAGATCGCTAGTCTTCCTGAACAATCTACTGGATTCGGGTATGTTCTGCCGCCCGCAGTGGACATCCCCTATACAGTTTCGGAGGTGTTGCACAAACAATTGCTGGTTGCACTGTCGCGGACATTCATTTCGGAAAATGTTTGTCTTTCTCACATGCCTGCCACGATGGTCCTTCAGAATTCTTTTTTAAACTCTAATCTCACTTTCGCGAAGTTTGCTGGTGACTCTAGAACAGCTGACAATGTATGTGTGTTGATTAAGAGGAAAAGGTGCTTGGTATTTTTATTGTTGTTACTATCAGGAAATGTACAGCCAAATCCAGGTCCACCGAGCAGTATTAGTCAAATAGCTACTCCTGCTGATTTTATATATAGATCTGGGCTAGGTTTAATTCATTTAAATGTGCGTAGTCTGTTACCTAAATTAGATTTTGTCTGTATTTGGGCGAGTTCGACTGATGCTGATGTCATTGTCTTATCAGAAACGTGGCTAGATAAATCCATTTTGGCCTCTGACATTTACATAAATGGTTACAGTGTATATCGTACTGACCGGCCTAAAAAAGGTGGTGGCATTGCCATTTATGTGAAAAATAAGTTTTGTGTAACTAATATGGTTTCCAAATCTGTTAGTAAACAGCTAGAATTTTTAGCCGTGAATATTGAGGTAACAAAGGGTCAACAGCTCATGGTGGTGGGCTGCTACAGGGCCCCTTCGGCTGTCAAGGACTCTTTATCGTCATTGGCAAAACTGTTATCGCAATTTTCCTACAAGGAAATAGTGTTACTTGGTAATTTTAATTGGGACTGGTTAACTTCTGTGTCAGAGGATTTTAAAAACCTGTGTACCTCATTGAATTTTACCTAGATTATAGATTGGATTGGATTGGATATACTTTATTAATTGATCTAATTTTAATAAATGTTCCACATAAATACTCATCTGTGGGAGTATTTGCTAATGATGTGAGTGACCACTGTGTTGTAGCCACAATTAGGGACACTAAGGTCCAAAAGGTTAAACCACGTATCATCACAAAGAGAGACAAAAAACACTTTGTGGAGCAGGGTTTTTTACATGATCTGTTTGATTTTGATTGGGGTAGAATCAATTTGTGTGCTGATGTAGAAACTGCATGGTCTTATTTTTATCTTGGTTTTATGAAAATTATAGATAGACATGCACCTCTGCGTACAGTTAGAGTGAAGGGACGAAACAATCCCTGGTTTTCTGCTGAGCTGTCCAGTCTCCTTCATGAGAGAAATAATGCTTGGGCTAAGGCTAGGAAATCAGGCTCAGAGGTAGAATGGCTACGTTTTAGGCAGCTAAGAAATAGCTTCACATCTCAATTAAAAAGTGCTAAATCAAAGTACTATTTGTCGGTTACCACAGAAAACCTGAATAATCCTAGGACATTTTGGAAAGCCATAAAATCGATTTCCACTGGTGATATCCCAAATGAGCTACCTCCGTGCCTTACCACAGCATCTGGCATTATATCAGACAGGGCTACTATGCTAAATTACTTTAATGAGCATTTTGTGTCTTGTGGCTCTCTGTTTGGCTGTGTGGCTCCTGTGAACGCTCCAATCCTTGACTCTGAACAATGTGGTCTGGAAAACCCTTTCAGTTTTACTCCTTTAACTATTGGTATTGTTCATGAAGCATTATCCAAGTTAGATCCTAGGAAACCGGCTGGCCCGGACAACGTAGAACCTTTCTTTTTAAAGATAGCTGCAGATTTTATTGCTCCACCTCTTACTTCTCTTTTTAACCTCTCCCTCAGCACGAACACAATTCCAAAAGTATGGAAGTCTGCTTATGTATTGCCTTTACTGAAAGGAGGGGAGGCAACTATTTTAAATAACTATAGGCCAATCTCTAAATTGTCAGTTCTGGCTAAGGTGCTCGAACGCTTAGTGAGTGAACAAGTAAAGGAGTTTTTATGTATAAATGATATCCTGTCTAAACATCAGTCAGGATTCAGAAAGAAACACAGCACCATCACTGCGACAATGAAAGTAGTAAATGACATTACTACTATTTTAGATAATAAGCAGAGTTGTGCAGCTCTGTTTATTGACCTTTCCAAAGCATTTGACACCGTTGATCATCGCATTTTAAAGCAGAGGCTACTCAGTATTGGCATATCCAGCAATGCAGTGGGGTGGTTTGTGAACTACCTCTCTGAAAGGTCCCAATGTGTTCATTTTGATGGACTATCTTCTGAATGGTTAAACATTTCTAATGGTGTACCACAAGGTTCTGTTTTAGGACCACTTTTATTCTCCATATATATTAACAGTGTAGGTGATAATGTGGATGAAGCTACTTTACATTTTTATGCGGATGATACTGTGATGTATTGTGCAGGTCCCTCCATTAAAGAGGCTGGTGTTAAATTACAAGCTGTTTTTAACACTATTCAGACTCAGCTCTCTGAATTAAAGCTTCTTTTAAATGTGGATAAAACCAAGGTAATGCTCTTTTCAAAAGCTAAAAAGACACCAGAGCCTGTTTTAGATATTGTAACTACGCAAGGAACAACACTTGAAGTTGTTGCCTGTTACAAATACCTTGGTATCTGGCTTGATGATTGTCTCTCTTTTAAACTTCATGTCAATAACCTGCTTAAAAAACTGAGGGTTAGGCTAGGTTTCTTTTTCAGAAACAAGTCCTGTTTCTCGCTTGAGGCCAGGAAAAGGCTAGTCACTGTGACCTTTTTACCTGTGCTGGACTATGGGGATCTGGTCTATATGAATGCACCTGCCAATTACCTGAGCAAATTGGATGCTGCGTATCACAGTGCTCTGAGATTTGTCACAAATTGTAAAGCGCTTACACATCACTGTACACTGTATACCAAGGCAGGTTTACCATCACTCTCTGTACGGAGGCTCAGTCATTGGTACACGTTTATCTATAAAGCTTTGTTGGGTAAACTCCCGTATTATATCTGCTCTCTGATAACACAGAGAGTTGCAAGCAGCTATTGTCTGAGGTCACATGATGTAGTCTTGTTACATGTGCCAAGAGCAAGGACTGTCTTAGGTAAGACAGCTTTTATGTGCGCAGCTCCACTTGCTTGGAACAATCTTCAGCAAGAATTGAAACTGAGCAATCTCATTGCTCTGCATGTTTTTAAAGCTAGGCTAAATTAAATGCTTGCTGATACAATGGGCACTTGTAAATGTCTATAACTATGTATCCTGTAAATATAATGTATGATGTCCTTTATTGTTTTATGTTTCATGTGGAAGCTATATGCTGCAGGTCTCCCTTGAAAAATAGATCTATTATCTCAATGGGACCAATCTGATTAAATAAAGGTTTGAAATGAAATGAATTCATTTTGTGACAAACGAACGTTTTCGTAGTTTGACGAGGCAATTAATAGCAATGATAACTGTCTAATATGGCTATCTTTTTAGCTTACTTACCAATGTGGCTAACATCTGAAATGTACATTTGGTCATTAATTATGTATATTACTGTACTATTACATGTTAACCTCTTAAGCCCAAAGGTCCCCCCAGTGGACCCCTGTGTCTTTACGATCATAAACAATGTGTTGGATGCAGCTAGGATAAGTAATTAGGGAGCTAGGAGTGATTTTCGGTGCAGTAATAGGTTAGCATTTTTCGCTCGGGGCTAATTCAGAGGCTCACTGTAAGAGGATAACAGAGTATGTTTTATTTTTTCATAACAGTTGTATTTGGATGGAATGAATACCTATAGTGATAATTCAAAGTAATAAAATGATTTTTACAGTGAAAAAGTTCAAATGGAACTGATGGTTCCCAAATTACCCAGAGGTGAGTCCGCTTGGACTTTATTTTTCTAAACCTCTCTAAAAAGGTCAAATTTCACTTGTTTTGCATCAATCTTGATACAGGGTACTTATTATATTGTTATTATTTGGAATCCTAAAGCTTTTAGTCTACTAGCTCATCATTTAAGGGTGGTTTTCACTATAAGTATTGGGTTTTTTTTAGGCGGACATTAGAATGTACATGTTTTTACTGTGTTCCATCTGAATTTACTTTAAAATAAAAACATCTATATTGATTCAGACACTTCTACATCCAACTCACAGATGTAACCTTGCTTTGAGAGAAAAGATTATTAATTTACCCCTTTTAGAAGTGAAGATATAGTCTTTGTTGTGTTAGTGGCATTTTCGAGCCTGAAACCTGAAAAACAGGCTCAGGGCTTAAGAGGTTAATAAAATATAAAGTTAACTCTCAAAGAAATCACAAACTCAAGTATAAAGAAGAGACCATGTTGTAAGAAAACACTTAACAGATAAACTACAATTGTATTGATCATGAAAATAATAAAAGAAAATAATCGGAATCGCAATTCTTGACTTGGTATTGGTATCGAAACCAAAATGTTGGTATCGTGACAACACTACTCTGTATAGTATGTGTATTCACTCTCTTGCCCCTTTCACACCAGCGCCTTTTCAGCTCTGGCTCGGAGCTAGAGCCTGAAAAGCGCCGGGTTTTCCTGTTCACACCGCAGCGGCGACGGCTCTTAGCTCCGGAATCCGGTTCACTTCCAGCTCCAAAAAATTGTCGGTCCAGAGGCAAGAGCTTTGGAGCTAAGAGGCGACGTCGCTTACGTCTCTCTCACGTCGAGGCGTGCAGGAAACTAAACCCACCTCCCCTGAACACTTCCTTATGCCTGCCTACAAGCAGTAGTGCCTATAAACACACTTTATAAAGTCAGGCAACACTAACCAGGCTTCGTGTGATTCTGTTTATTTGTACCTTACTTTGACCATCCGTTCACTGTTATCGATCATTGTGGAGAGAGGCAGACGTGTTGTTTTGTATTATTGCAGCTATCGGATGCAAGTAGTCAGTTTAGCTTCGGTTGCTATGCTAACATCACCCATTTTATACCAGAGAAACTTTCATAACAGCGCCAAACAGATGCCAAACAGTGTCAATTCAGACTGACACACATTCACTTAGGCTAAGGGGAACTGGGGATATGCATCAGCTGCTTGTGTGAGTCGGACAGTGAATACTTTAGAGCGGCCGCTGCAGTGTGAGCTAACCGGGAGCTAACGGGAGAATAAACTCCTGTGGAAGAGCAGCCAGCACGGCAGCGGTCGGTAAATGCTGCAGAAACACATTAATAAACAATGAACCACGGCACTCTGGAGAAAAGCATAAGGTTGGAGAAGTTGTTATTCAATTTATTCTGGCTTCGTGTGATTAAAAGCAACACGATCATCGACCCGACGCTGTTGTTGTTGTTGTGAGCGCCGTAATGGCTGCCGTTCGGGAGCAAATCAGCGATGTAAACGGTGACGCCATGACGCAGCAGGGGCAGCTCTGGGGCGCCAGTGGGCCGTGTGAACAGAGCGGGAGCTGAAAAGGGAAACCGGAGCTGAACCAGAAAAGCTCCCGCTCGGAGCTAGAAACTGAAAAGCGCTGGTGTGAAAGCCGCATCTGTCCTAAACGCCTTGTTGGAGCTCCTGCCCTCCCCCCTCCCTATGAGCCCACTGTGCTCTGATTGGTCAGCTCGCCCACTCTGTTCTGATTAGTAAACCACCGTTACGCTGGACATCAGTGTTTATGTGTTACAATAGCGTTTGTTAGCAACCAAAAAATGACACCAGTAATGACAAACGGATGACAAATGCTGCGTGGGGTCTGGGTGCCGTGTTGGCAGGACGTTGTGTGGCTTGCTGGTCCGCCCTGTGGGGCTCGAGGAGCGGACAGTGTGAAGTGGATTACTGGTGTTGTTTCCTGGTTGCTGCGTGGGGTCTGCGTGCCATGTTAGCGGGACATTGTGGAGCATTGTGGAGCTTGCTTTTCTCTTTGGAAGCCATCACATAAATGCATTGTAATCAGTGGCGTTTTCTCCTGGAGGCCAAGGGAAGCCAGGCTTCCCCTGTTTTTTCGGATTGTAGTTATAATTGTAATAAATAAAAAAACACTTAGTTTAGTTTCGGTAATTATTTGTTGTGTGTTGCTGCCGGTCTGTCTCTCCCCCATTCTCATTGAGTATTTGACAAAGAGTTAAACAGCGCCCCTCTAGATGTTATGGTGAAACAGTAGATTGCACTCTCTGTTGCGAGAGGAGGCCAGCCGAAATTGGCTTCCCTTGGTGAAAAAAAATGGAGGGATTGACCAATCAGATGAGGCTCACGTCATGCCCATGCCAACCTGTGATTAGTCAGGGCCATGCCTCACAATCCAATCAAATCGCATCAACTTAGTGTTGCAGTGTCCTACAACCCGGAAGTAAGCTGCGCTCAGTTTCCCTCGACAAAAAAGCAATGGGATTTCTCCATAAGATTTTAGAAAATACACTGAACAAAAATATAAACGCAAAACTTTGTTTTTGCTCCCATTCTTCATGAGATGAACTCAA
This sequence comes from Pseudochaenichthys georgianus, assembly GCF_902827115.2. Lineage (NCBI taxonomy): Eukaryota > Metazoa > Chordata > Actinopteri > Perciformes > Channichthyidae > Pseudochaenichthys > Pseudochaenichthys georgianus. Next base: position 3,804,853 of record NC_047525.1, read on the forward strand.
AGATCTAAAACATTTTCTATATACACAAAATAACCATTTCTCTCAAATATTGTTCACAAATCTGAAAAAATCTGTGATAGTGAGCACTTCTCCTTTGCCGAGATAATTCATCCCACAAGATGCTGATTAGACAGCATGATTATTGCACAGGTGTGCCTTTGAATGGCCACAATAAAAGGCCACTTTGAAACGTGCAGTTTTGCTTTATTGGGGGGGTCTGGGGGGTCCGAAAACAAGTCAGTATCTGGTGTGAGGGGTAGGGTTAGGGTAATGTTGTGAATCGAGTGGCCCATGGTGGTGGTGGGGTTATGGTATGGGCAGGCGTATGTTATGCACGATGAACACAGGCCACTCGATAGAAATGTATTCGCTATTAGCTTAGGACCTCCACGATTGAGCTATCAAAAATGTTCTTCTCAATTTAGCATTATATTGGATAGGGGCTGAACGTGTCCTGGATTGGAATTTTTCCGATCATTCCCCTAGGAGGAGTTCGCAAGAATGTGCTTAACATGCATGAAAAACACACATTTTTCAAAATGGCCGACTCTCTGGGGGCTAATGGAATCTTTTTACAAATATGTCCGCAATTCCATGAGGAATGTCTGAGCCAAAATTCGTGAAGTTCTGAGAAACTATATGTGACTACCACACAATATGGGGCGCTAGTGAGCAGTTTTTTTTGAAAAATTACGTTTTTTTTTACATTCTTGAAAAGGTCGTGGGCTGTGACGCTTGTCCCAAGTTTCGCATACCGAAACACATTTTAGCACATCATAAAAAAAAGTACAGGCCACGCCCACATTTGTCATTCGTTGTGACACTTTAAATATAAGTTCATACTCATCCTCAGAGTACGTCTACAAAATAAATAAATGATTTCGTCCATCAGTTCATGAGTTAAACATTTGTCATGTTTTTGGCGCCCACTAAAAGTAAATGGAAATTACTTATTGTGCCTATTCCCCAATACAGACTGAACCTTACCACCAAAATGTGGGTTTTTTTGGTACATTGTTGAGTTATGAGCTTTCTTTCTAAGCCCCGCCTTTTTGCGAACACGTTTAGAGTAATGACGGCCACATTTATCAACTGAACATGCTCATTTCCTACAATAACGTGTCTGACCCTCCAGCGATACTGTACACTGAGTTTGTGTTGAAAAACTAAAATCTGAAATGTAAGTGAATATTTAACCGTTTTTTAAATTATGCTAATTAAAAAATATATAAAGTAGGCGGAGTTTAGGGGTTAAAGGAGATTATATGTAGAGCAGGTTCACCCGAGTAAGTGTGCAACATTTCAGGTCATTCGGAGTTACGGTGCGACTTTGTACATCTTTCCAAAAATGGAAATGGCCATAGGTGGCGCTAGAGAGCATGTTGGACAATTTTAACACATTGAGTCCAGAATATTGTAGTTTTCACCGATTCAGGAATCTGTGCAAAATTATACAACTTTTTAAGCATCCTAAAGATCTCAAAAACAGGAAACGCCAGCAGAAAAATAAGAATACCACCAATAACAATAATCAAATCAAGTTTTATTTATATAGCACATTTATAAACGATTTTTGGTCGAGCCAAAGTGCTGTACATAAAATAAAAATAGCCTACAGTAGAGACACTTTACAGCAAATACAACAGCACAGATTGTTCAGAATATCAGTATGAGAAAAACGACACCCTCTATCCTTAGACCCTCCCATCGTACAAGGAAAAACTTACAGAGAAAACCCACAGTTTAAGGGGGGAAACAAATGGGAGAAACCTCAGGGAGAGCAACAGAGGAGGGATCCCTCTCCCAGGACGGATAGACGTGCAATAGATGCCGTGTGTAAATCGAAGAGATAATACATTTTACAGCATATCGACCGAATGTTAGGAAATGCATGTGTCTGTAATAAGAAGATGAATCCACGAGGATGTCAGCTACAATCCTGTGGAAGCCATCAGGGAAGCAGCATGACGAGACCCAAGCCAGGACCGCTGAGACAGGTTCAGCTACGACCCGAAGTCCACGACTTAATCCAGAACTCAGGATAGAGGATCCAAGACACAGGACTACAGCAAGAGGATCAGCCTCGACTCCGGTTCCCGGCGTAGATATAGATACAATACAGGAAAAAAGATTTGGCTGGGTTAAGCGGAACAAGAGAATACACAGACACAGACAGAGAGGGAAAAGGTCATTGGATAAAATGGGTTCCTCGCACTTCGTGCTAGGACGCCATTGGGTCCTAATAATAGGTTTACTCGCACTTCGTGCTAGGACGCCGTTGGGTCCTAGCGCTCCGTGCTCGGGCCCTAATAAGAATTGAAACTGCGGTCGCACTTGTGCGCGCAGTGATGAGCGGGCCCTCGTGTCCGTGCGCCTGTCGGGGAGGGCAGCCGGTCGTCCCGGCGTCAAGCAGACGTGCGCGAGTCCTGGGAAATGAGCCGTTTGTCATTTCTATAATTTTCGCGTCCCAGACTCCCAGGTCCTCCGGCAGCGACCCGGAAACGGATGTCGGCGCACCATTTCGAAGGAAAACACATTTCTCTAAAGGCTCGTCGAGGATCGATTATCGAGGATGCTGTCTGGAGGAGCCGTAACCGAGGATACACTGATTTAGAGGAGAGTGTTAGGAACCGTGACTCACTGATATGAGGACTCAATTTCACAACCCGGAGACGAAAAGGTTTGAAGAAAAATAAACTTTAATGGATCAAAAACAAAGAAACACTCTTTACAGAGGGAGTGACAAAAACGGTCACAAAACAAAACGCTCTCATGGAGGATATCACAATAGATACTTGGTCTCTCTATGGCTACTTGGATCTGACTTCTTGGCATAACGAACAAGACGAACTGACAACAGACAAGGGGAGACGGGACAATATATACAAGAGGTAAGTGGGAACAGGTGGAAACAATCAGGGGCGGGGCTGACGTTGGCGGGAAACAAGAACCAAGGAAGTAAAGGCACCTGGAATGAGACAAGGAGTACAAAATAAAACAGGAAGTGAAACAAACAAACAAAAAAAACATGAACGTGACAAATACATAACAAACTAACATAATTGACGGGACACAACAGTAACCCGTCTTCTAGGGCCGACTCCCGACGGCCCAGGGTGGCGATCATAGAAGTCATTTGAGTGTTTTATCCACCACGAAAGTCGAGGAGACCCAGCAACGTTCCTCAGGCCCGTATCCCTCACCATCGACCAATAATTGGCGTCCTCGGCCCCGTTTGTGGACCGACATAAGTTTCCTGACCGTGTACGCCGGGCCACCATCAATGATCCGGGGTGAAGGGGGGGGGTTTGGAGGGGGGAACCAGAGTGCTCTCTTGAACTGGCTTGAGTTTGCTGACATGAAACGTAGGATGAACCTTCAAGGACCTGGGGAGTTTGAGGCGCACAGAGACAGGGTTAATGATTTTTGAGACTGGGAAAGGACCCACAAACCTCGGTGCCAACTTCTTGGAATGAACATAAAGAGGTAGGTCCTTGGTAGAGAGCCAGACTTTCTGTCCCGGCTTGTAGAGGGGGGGCCGCACGTCTGACTTCATCCGGGTCGAGGTCCGGATTAGCGCCTGCCGAGCACCGGCCCAGACCCGCTGACAGCGTTGAACCATAGCGTGCACGGATGGCACCTTGACTTCTTCTTCATTGGCAGGGAAGAGAGGGGGCTGATAACCGTTCGCACACTGGAATGGGGAGAGACCAGTGGCAGCCGATAGAAGAGTGTTGTGAGCGTACTCTACCCAGGTCAGATGATCGCTCCAAGTGGATTGCTTCTGGGACACGAGACACCTGAGGCAGGTCCTGATTCAGGTGTTCTGTCTGACCGTTGGACTGCGGGTGATAACCGGAGGACAAGCTGACGGTGGCACCGAGGAGCTGGCAAAACTCATTCCAGAAGATGGAAGTGAACTGAGGACCTCTGTCTGAAACTGTGTCGCTGGGAAAACCATGAATTCTGAACACATGAGTAAGCACGACCTCTGCCGTTTTCTTGGCAGAGGGAAGTTTGAGCAGAGGAATTAAATGTAACATCTTTGAGAACCGATCCACCACTGTAAGGACGGTAGTGTTACCTTTGGAAGGTGGGAATCCAGTCACAAAGTCCATGGAGATGTGCGACTATGGCCGTTGAGGCACTGGGAGGGGCTGGAGCAGGCTCAAAGAGACGAGACAGTGCGTCTGGCTTACGGTTTTGCGTACCGGGTCTAAAGGATAACGTAACGTTAAACCTACTAAAGAACAGAGTCCACCGGGCCTGACATGAATTGAGTCTCTTGGCTTTTCTGACATACTCTAAGTTCTTGTGGTCTGTCCACACAACAATCGGTTGCTCCGCCCCTTCGAGACAGTGTCTCCACTCCTCCAAAGCTGCTTTGACAGCTAGTAACTCCTTGTTCCCCACATCATAGTTCTTTTCAGCTGAGGTCAACTTGCGCGATAGATAAGCGCAGGGGTGCATCCGGTTATCCTTGGAGGACCTCTGGGACAATGCAGCCCCTATGCCCTTGTTGGACGTCGACCTCAACCATAAACTGTCTCTGGGAATCCGGAACAGTGAGTACGGGTGCCGTGGTGAATCCTTTCTTGAGGCACTGGAAAGCAGACTCGGCCTGGGGGGTCCACTGAAAGGAAACTTTAGAAGAGGTGAGAGCATGTAGAGGAGCGGCTACAGAACTGAAGTTGCGTATAAACCTTCGGTAAAAGTTGGCAAACCCCAGGAACTGTTGGACTCTCTTGCGGCTATCTGGAGTAGGCCAGTCGGTCACCGCACTGACCTTGGACGGATCCATCTGGACCTGATTGGCGTGGCCCAGGAAAGAGACAGTGGTTGCATGGAAATCGCACTTCTCAGCTTTCACATATAAGTGTGCATGTAAACCGGGTGACGACAATACCTATTGACGCAGCAACCACTGCAAGTTATATTCTTGTTAATTAGACTTCTGTTTCATTTATTCTACTCTGTATAATTGTTCTGTAGTTATTGTAGCTAAAACGGCGCTTTTGAGAGATTTTAAATCTCAGATCTGCTCAAGTGAACCTATTACACAGGTCTCAGTGTGGCACTCAAGCCTGCATTTCAATATAGGCAGGGCCACTCTGCTGTCGCCCATCAGCTGTAGAGAGTTAACTAATTAGAGGTGGTGGCCCCACAGCTGTGAGAACTCAGCAATCAGGCGTCCATTTTAGGTAGCTCTTTCCTGGAGCGTCAGCTTCAGCGTCAGATAGCCGAAGACTGACAAAGACATTGGAGTCTTGCGGGTGGCAAAGAGGAGGCAAATCCTACTCTGATTGAGCTAATTACCGCTGGTGTCTTATTTTCTTTTCTTTAATTTTCTAGCCCCTCATGCTATAATCATGTGTATTTTCTCCATTCCTGTTCATGTGTCTTCTCGCAATTATCACTGGCCCTGTGTATCGCCTAATCGCTATAACCGGCCTGCTCTCGTCTATCCCACGTGCTCCACTGAGATCCAGCATCTAGTTTCAGGCGGCCTGTGGAACTGCCAGTCAGCTGTTCCTAAGGCTGACTTCATCTCTGGCTACGCCTCCCTGCAGACCCTGGATTTCCTTGCTGTCACTGAGACCTGGATTACTCCATTCAACACATCTAACCCAGCAGCTCTCTCCACAGCATCCTCCTTCTCCCATACATCCAGACCCACTGGCAGAGGAGGTGGCACTGGTGTCCTGCTCTCTTCCAAATGGAGATTTTCCCTCTTCAAGCTACCTAACTTCACTCCTTCCACCTTTGAATTCCATGCCATCACAGTAACCCATCCTATACAATTAACCATTGTTGTTCTCTACCGTCCACCAGGCGCCTTGGGGGACTTCTTGGAGGAATTAGATAATCTCCTCTCACACATCCCTGAAACTGGCCCTCCCGCTGTACTTCTCGGAGACTTCAACCTCCAGACGGGGAAGATAGACGAACTAACATATCTGTTAACCGCCTTTGCTTTCTCACTGTCTCCGTCCCCACCAACTCATAAAGCTGGCAATGTCCTTGTTCTCATATTCTCAAGGAACTGCACTACTTCTAACCTCTCTGTAAACCCGCTCCACACATCCGATAATTTCTTCATTTCATTCTCTCTACCCCTTTCCGAACATAACAAACTCATCTCTACTCATCCTGCACCTGTCCGCCTTAACCTTCGTTCCCTCTCCCCCTCTACCTTTGCCTCATCGGTGCCCTCAGCCCTCCCTTCCTCTGACTCGTTCCAACTCCTGCCTCCAAACTCTGCTGCAGAAACTCTCCTCTCTACTCTCTCATTCTCTCTGGACTCTCTCTGTCCTCTCACATCTCGGCAGGCTCGTCAGTCCCCTCCTGCTCCCTGGCTAAATGACGCACTGCGTGCTAATATAACCGTCCTTAGGGCAGTAGAGCGGAAACGGTGGAAATCCAAACACCATGACGACCTCCTAACCTATCAGGCTCTCCTCTCCTCTTTCTCTGCTCCGATCTCTCAGGCAAAAAGCACTTTCTTTCAAGATAAGATCCAATCTTCCTATTCCAATCCCAAAAAACTATTTTCCATCTTCTCCACCCTCTTGGACTCTCCCAAAGCCCCTCCCCCTCCTCACTTCTGTCAGGCGACTTTGTTAACCACTTTGAAATAAAGGTTGATGATATTCACTCTTCTTTTTCTGACTCAACTTTACTCACCGCTGGGTCACCAGACCCTCCTTCCACCCACACACTAACCTCCTTTTCCCCTCTCTCTCCAAGTGAGGTTCTTACCCTCATTACCTCTGCCCGCCCTACCACCTGTCCTCTGGACCCTATCCCTTCAAACCTACTTCAGACTATCGATCCTGATATTCTACCGTTTCTCACCCATTTCATCAACACTTCTCTAACTTCTGGTCACTTTCCAAACAGTCTCAAGGAGGCAAGAGTAAACCCTCTCCTAAAGAAACCCACTCTCAACCCGTCTGATGTTATAAACTACAGGCCTGTCTCTCTACTCCCGTTCCCGTCTAAAACACTTGAACGCGCTGTCTTTAACCCTCTGGAGTCTAAGGGTATTTTCTCGATTTTTTGATGTTTTCTTAAATCCCCTTTTAAATGTATTTCTTCTAACATGGCACCCCATGTGTTAAATATCAAAATGTTCAGGACAATCTCTGGTATTGCTATATATGCAAGTTACTCACCTTAGAGCACTGTTTGATGAGATAAGTAGCTCAAAAACTTAAAATGTTACATCCGATTTTCGGAAAATCTTCAAAACTCTTGTGAAAACACAAATTTACTCATGCGATCAAATTGTTTTGGTGTATTAGATTTGGTTACCAAAGTCTTAGGATCACAAAAGCAGTGAAATATTTGAATTACACTGTATATAAATGTGTAATTCATGTCTAAAATGAAAAAAATGTAATTTGAATTTTGAGTAAAACAGGTGTTTATCACTCTACTTTCACCACAGCAGGGACTGAGATACATTAGGACTGAATAATGACTTCATATTACATACCAAGGTTCATACGATGTGTAAAAATACAAATTGAGCATTCAACTTTTTTTTTCAACCAACTATTTATATAAATATAAGAAACTGGAAAATCTAATTTACAAAATTGAACATCAGAACTTTCAACCAACTATTCATTATAAATGTCAAGACAGTGTCAAGGTCTTTGTCTGTCTTCCAAGACAGTGGGTCTGGCTGCTGTGTAGGTGGGGGTTATGGTGCATGGGCTGCTGTGTAGGTGGGGTGTACAAGTGCTATACGAGACCTCCACGAGACCTCCTTGCTGGCTGGGTTGAAGGTGATGGCTGTGGTGGAGCCTTTGTGCTGAGGTGTATCTTGACCTGGTGGCAGCCGCAGATGGAGGTGGAGGCAGCTGTAGTGATGCTGGTCTGCTGGTCCTTGGTGGTGATGGCTCTGGTGAAGGCCCTTGAGCAACAGTAGATCTTGACCTGGGGGCCGGCACAGATGGATGTTGTGGCTGCTGAATAAACGCCGCCTGTGGGCCACTAGGCCCAGACAGCTGTGAAACATCTCTGTAAAACAAATAAAAATGTAGGACAATAATTACAACTAATTTCATTGACATAAAGTTCAAGTAAAATGTTGCTCAAGCACAAATAACAATGCACACATAAAAAGAAAGTTTGGGAGGTTGCAGAAGGAGTCTCTCTCGATCTCACACACACACACACACACACACACACACACACACACACACACACACACACACACACACACACACACACACACACACACACACACACACACACACACACACAGGCTACATCTGATTACAAAGTCTCATCTGTACAGGACGGTAAAATAATAACAGGCACACATAAATACATCTATGACAAAGTCTCATCTGTACAGAACAGTATGATAAAATAATCGATGGCAAAAACATGTCACTGTAAATGTCTCCGTTGTGGAACGAATAAATGATTAATTTAATCATCTACACATGTAATCTCACTTTTACACACCAATATAACGTTAACACAAGAGTAAACGTTTGCTAATGGAGTCTATTTTGTCCCAAGAAAAAGTTCATGACTATCGATACAAAATGTATATCAATAAACCTATTGTTCATTTTCGCGGTATTCCCCACACATTGCCAGTACATTATTACTGTAATATTTACACTTACCCATGTCCAAATAGATCCTTGTTGTTGTCTTTGTGTTCTTCTTCTGAAGAGTCGAAGACTTCAGGTTCTGAGGCTCTATCTTCACTGCTGCTAGCGAAAAAAATCTCTAGCGAAGTCGGCAACTGTAAAGTTTTTTTTAGCCATTTTCTCTGTCTCTCTCTCTCCCCTCACAGACATAAACTGATGGGAGACACGTGGTTTATGTTTTTTTTTACTTGGTGGGTTGGCCCTTAGTGATTTCTCGATGTCCATTGGTCATTTCAGACCATGATGGCTGCCGGCCGAGATTTCCTTGACGGACACACGAATTCACCAATCCCACACAGTGTAAAGTCAAGCTGCTTTGAGCGGCCATATTGGCTTCTGTGCCCTGGTTACAGTCTCACAGGCGATACCGCTGGAAAGCTACCCTTCCAGCGATTCCGCGGATATCTGAATCATGTTTCTACTCCTTATAATCGAAAATATATGATTAATTACGTAAAATTATGCGCACCTGGACGCGCCGGCGCGTCCACCGACTCCAGAGGGTTAAACAACTCTCCTGTTATCTCCATCAGAACAACCTTCTGGATCCGCACCAGTCTGGTTTCAAGGCAGGTCACTCCACAGAAACTGCTCTCATTGCTGTCACTGAGGAACTGCACACTGCCAAAGCAGCATCCCTCTCCTCTGTCATCATCCTGTTGGACCTGTCTGTTGCATTCGACACGGTGAACCATCAGATCCTCCTTCACACTCTCCAAGAACTTGGAGTTTCAGGCTCTGCACTTTCCCTCCTCACCTCATACCTCAAAGACCGCACCTACAGGGTAACTTGGAGAGGGTCCGAGACCGACCCTTGTCAATTAACTGCAGGGGTCCCTCAGGGCTCTGTTCTTGGTCCCCTCCTCTTATCCCTGTACACAAACTCGCTTGGATCAGTCATTAGCCGACATGGTTTTTCATACCACTGCTACGCTGACGACACCCAATTAATTCTGTCCTTTCCCCGCTCAGAGACCCAGGTCGTCGCACGCATCTCTGCTTGTCTAGCTGACATCTCTCAGTCGATGTCTGCTCATCACCTCAAGCTCAACCTTGACAAGACTGAACTGCTTTTCCTTCCGGGAAAAGATTGTCCCACTCTTGACCTGACAATCAACATCGGCACCTCTGTTGTTTCCCCGACTCAGACTGCAAGGCATCTGGGTGTGATCCTAGATAACAACCTGTCCTTCACTGCAAACATCGCTGCTACAACCCGTTGCTGCAGATAAACGCTTTACAACATCAGGAAGATACGTCCCCAGCTGACACAGAAAGCGATGCAGGTTCTGGTCCAGGCTCTCGTCATCTCACACCTAGACTACTGCAACTCCCTCCTGGCTGGTCTACCTGCATGTGCCATCCGACCTCTGCAGCTCATCCAGAATGCAGCGGCTCGTCTGGTGTTCAACCTTCCTACACCACTCCGCTCCTCCGCTCCCTTCACTGGCTTCCGGTAACTGCTAGAATCCACTTCAAGACACTGGTACTTGCTTACCATGCTGTGAATGGATCTGGCCCTTCCTACATCCAGGACATGGTTAAACCGTACACCCCAGCACGTGCACTGCGCTCTGCATCAGCCAAATGACTCGCTGCACCCTCGCTGCAAGGGGGACCCAAGTTCCCATCAGCAAAAACATGTGGGTTTGCTATCCTGGCTCCAAAATGGTGGAATGAGCTCCCCATTGACATCAGGACAGCAGAAAGCCTGCACATCTTCCGGCGCAGACTGAAAACTCATCTCTTTCGACTCCACCTCAAGCGATATAATTACTAACAAAGAACTGCTAACAGAGCACGTATATACTAATAAAGGACTGGCTTATCTATAACCAGTTGAGTAGCACTTGAAATGTTTGGCTCTATGACACCTGATGTACTTATATGATTGTTTTCTTCAAGGTTGTGTCTTCCTGGTCGAATGTACTTAGTGTAAGTCGCTTTGGATAAAAGCGTCAGCTAAATGCAATGTAATGTAATGTAACTGATTCTCCAGAAGCTTCTGGAGGACTTGGCGGACATGAGACTGAATATCTGGAGAGAAAATCAGAATATCGTCCAACTACACGAAAACAGACACATTCAAAAATTCTCTCAAAATGTCATTGACCATAGTTTGAAAAACAGCAGGAGCATTGCATAGTCCAAAAGGCATAACCCTGTATTCGTAATTTCCGCTAGGTGTGTTGAACCCCGTTTTCCACTCGTCACCCTCTCTAATCCTGACGAGGTGGTAGGCATTTCTCAGATTGAGCTTGGTGAACACCTTAGCTGACTGAAGTAGTTCAAAAGCTGAAGACATCAGCGGGAGTGTGTGGCGGTTTTTCACCGTAATGACATTTAATGGGCTGTAGTCAATGCATGGTCTTAGAGACCCTTCCTTCTTCCCCACAAAGAAGAATCCTGCGCCCGCAGGTGAAGAAGAGGGACGGATTATCCCCGCTTTCAGTGAGGAGATGTAGTCATCAATGGTGGCCTGCTCTGGTCCTGAGATAGAATATAAGCGCCCCCTAGGGATGGGTGCGCCAGGTAACAGGTCGATGGCACAGTCAAACGGACGATGAGGAGGCAATAATAGTGCTTTGGTTTTGTTAAAAAACTCTTTAATGTCATTGTAGCAAGAGGGGACCTTGGAAAGGTCAGGAAAGTCTGAGCTACCATCAGCCACTGCAACAGTACGTGGAGCTTTACATGACTGTTCACAATTCTCTCCCCTTCCCTTAATTTGTCCTGAACACCAGTCTATATGTGGGTTGTGTGTTTTTAACCAGGGAAACCCCAAAATCAGCGGATGCTGTGCAGAATCGAACAGATGAAATTGTATCATTTCCACATGATTATTGTCAATAGTCACTTGCATGGGTTCTGTACAGTCAGTGACTCTACACATAAGTCTGCTGTCTAGGGCACTGGCATTGACGGGACAGTCTTAATATTGAGACGTTTCGCTAGACCCCAGTCTATGAGACTTTCATCAGCCCCAGAGTCAATTAAGGCCCCCATAGTGTGTGTCTGACTATTGGCAGTGATATCTACCTGGGTGAGTGTGCGAGGAGGATAATCAGATGAAATTTTGCTCACCAACGCCCTCCTCATAGTTGGTGAGCATAACCTTTTCCCGGACATGTGGCCTGCTGTTGTCCCATTTGACCACAGTAGAAGCAGCATCCCTCCTGCAGGCGACGCCGTCGTTCCTCTGGAGAAATCCTCGTTCTCCCGAGCTGCATAGGTTCCTCCGGTGCCTGTGGTGGCGCTGTCACTGCTGGGCCAGGATCTACAGATATTGGAATTTCTAGACCACTCCGCAGTGGCCCATGCGGCAGCTCTGCCGGTTAAGTGAGAGACCATAAACGCTATCTTAGCCTCATCAGATACAAAAGCTGCTGGATTAAGTTGGTAATGTAAATCACACTGGACTAAGAAGGCTCTGCAGTTGCTCGATTCTCCTGAGTATTTCTCCGGTGCTGCCAACCGCAGTGGAACAGGAGAGGCATGATTCACAGCAGGATTGGCATCAGGTGGAGTAGCAGGAATCGGAGCTGTGGGAGCTGTCTCCAGATGAGAGAGAAGCCTGTGGAGCTGTGTTGCCAGATGGTTCACCTGTGAAGTGACGGAGGTCTGGAAACCCTCCTGGCGATCTGAAAGCTCCTTAACTCCTTGGCTAATATTCTTTAGCTGCTCCTGGTGTTGATGGATGACGTTACCCTCAGTTCGTTCTGTTAGGAACCGTGACTCACTGATATGAGGACTCAATTGCACAACCCGGAGGCGAAAAGGTTTGAAGAAAAATAAACTTGAATGGATCAAAAACAAAGAAACACTCTTTACAGAGGGAGTGACAAAAACGGTCACAAAACAAAACGCTCTCATGGAGGATATCACAAAAGGTACTTGGTCTCTCTATGGCTGCTTGGATCTGACTTCTTGGCATGACGAACAAGACGAACTGACAACAGACAAGGGGAGACAGGACAATATATACAAGAGGTAAGTGGGAACAGGTGGAAACAATCAGGGGCGGGGCAGACGCTGACGATGGCGGGAAACAAGAACCAAGGAAGTAAAGGCACCTGGAATGAGACAAGGAGTACAAAATAAAACAGGAAGTGAAACAAACAAAACAAACATGAACGTGACAAATACATAACAAACTAACATAATTGACGGGACACAACAGAGAGGAGAGAGGAGTGTCTCTCGAGGAGCTATAACCGAGGGTACACTAAAGTATTCTCCTGAGACGATTTCAGCCAACAGTGATGTTTAAAAGAGGTGTGACGCATGGCTGGACTTCTGTCTACGAAGCAAAGCTCTGCAAACTGTTCCCATTGTGATTAGAAGTTATTTGAGATGATCAAATGTGCATCCCGGGAGCATGCCCCCGGGAAGATAGGTGTCAGGTCCACTCCCCACTTATAAAAATAGCACTTTACCACTGCACCCCCTCTAATCTCAGATGCACCCTGAGTCATTTTGTTTAAGTACAGTGGGCCTTTCTAAAATATACAGTAAAGAGACAAACCCACCAGCATTATAGGATATACTATGACTTTGAGCCAAATACTTGTTTTTGGGCTGTATAAATAAATTGACTTGAAACAGTTGCTGATTTAGAGTACTGGCAGCTTTTTTATTCCAATTCAAGCACTGGCTGTTACTGGTGGGTTATAGCATCATTTCATATCTGAATTGTGCTCTGGTAGGAATTGGCACCCAACATGTTAATAACGGTCTCTTTTTAACTCTATGGTTTTACACAGTTTTTATAACATGAAATTCACATATTTAACAATTAAATCTTCAAATTAATACAAATGTAGCAATAAAGTGAAAGTCAAAATGTGTTTAAAATGTTGTTTTTTTTACTATAATAGGATAGTCAATACCTGTGTTACTACTTTAAAAATTAAGTAGAAAATACTTCTTTCTTTACTCATATATTTTCTTGCAATTATAAAATGTTTAAATGAATATTAACAGTATTTGTTATGTATTTGACAGTGATATATAGCCACAGAAAATGCAGCTAATTTTGCCAAAAGAAAATCATTTATTTTTACGGTTAGTTTTGTTAAATTCGCATTTAAAAACAGCTAAAAAACAGATAAATAATGTATTCCATTTCTACAGTTTGTTTTTGTACATATACATGACACATTTCAATAAACCGTTTATTCTTGTACATTTAATATGATTTCCTGTAATTATGAAATACAATAAAAAAACTGTAATTTGTTTGGGGAAAACTGTAAAAAACATTTGAAGAGTTTGTTTAAAAAAGGCTATAAATCCATGTTGATTAATTTGAGTACAAATGTATTTTCTTTACCAAGAAAAGTGGCAAGTGAAAACGATAGTTACGGCTGTAACTACGGTCCTATGAGTCCCGGATGACCGCCAGAGGCGGTGCTTTTAGCACTGGATATGTCCATCGCACGCATGCGCAGTTCGAGTACCAAATAACAACAAAGTCACCTGTGACCCACGTGACTACGGCTACATAGGCCGGCGTCATTAGTGGATCGGTTCCTTTTCATCTTCTCGCTTCGCGAGAGTACAGTGGTTGCATTTTTGTAACCTACAAACATTCCTTGGAACGTTGGATCTAAGGATTCCCCGCTTACAGCCGGCTGAGTGCAGTTTCGCGACTATTCCAGTCGGGGCTACGGGCTACCCGTCCCCCAGGAGCTGTGGCCGGCTACGCAGAAAACTTCGACGGACAGGTTGGTGTCGGCTTGGTCGGTGATGGCAGTGTTTCCGTTCCCTCTCCCAGCCAAGCTGTCCTGATTTCTGTCTTGCTTACTACTTGGCTTTAACTTTTTTCGGTGACGGCAGCGTTTCCGCTCCCTCTCCCAGGAGTTGCCTTGCTGTGCTATTTGTATCATTGTACCAAGCTATTATTAGCATTTGAGTTTCCAGCTTTAGCTGTGTTTCTTTGTTAATTAGTTAGCAGTAGCATCGCTCAGTCTAACTGTGTCCTGGCGCGCAGCGTTGGCTGACGCCGGGATTACCCGTGCTATCGTGTTTACTATTTTGCTTTAACTTTTTTTCTTGGTGATGGCAGTGGTTCCGCTACCTCTCCCAGGAGTTGCACTTGTTGTGCTATTTTGTACTGCCGAGCTATTATTGGCATATTTGAGTTAACAGTTTAGCTCTGTTTCCTCGGTTAGCTAGTTAGCAGTAGCGGGGCTAGCAGCAACCGCTGGCTAAGCCGGCCTGTTGAGCTTGTTTTGTATTATTCAGCTAGGTGAAGGCAGTGCTCTCGCTCCCGCTCCCTTTGCTGGTAACTTGGGTGTAGGAAAGTTACATCCCTTGTTGTGTTCGGCGAGTAGGAGCATTGCTCTA
This sequence comes from Pseudochaenichthys georgianus, assembly GCF_902827115.2. NCBI lineage: Eukaryota > Metazoa > Chordata > Actinopteri > Perciformes > Channichthyidae > Pseudochaenichthys > Pseudochaenichthys georgianus. The sequence continues at coordinate 3,819,876 of NC_047525.1, forward strand.
CTCTCCCGTTCAGCAGGTAGCTGGTGAAGGCTGTGTCCTCGCACCCGCTCCCGGTTACCTTGCATCTGGCCACCTACATAATGGCTCATTCATGTAGTGCCTGTATAGCTCCTCTTGAGCCCGAGGATGGCCATGACCGCTGCCCCTCTTGCCTTGGTCTCGAGCATTTGAGGGAGGGTCTCACGCAGAATGCCTGCATGAACTGTAGCTGTATGCCTCGGGCGCTCAGAGTAGCTAGAGTTGCAGAGGTGGAGCATTTGGCGGCAGCCAACGAACACCTCTCCTCGTCACATTTTCCCCCAGAGCAATTTAGCCTTTCCCGGCGACGCGGGGGAACGGCGGCTATGGGGTCACCCCCCAATAGGAGGTCTAGAAATAGGCTGTCCTCTTAAGTGGATCAATTAGCTGCCGACATGGGTACGATGAAGACGCTCCTCTTGGCCCTTCAGCCAGGGGCCGGTATAGGGGCTGCTAGCCTGCCGCCTGGCCCTCCTTCGGTTGTCGCACCTTCACATGACGACGTCATGTCTCTAGCGGCTTCGGCTAACCTCTTCAACAAAGAGGTGGAGGACGAGGCCCTGCTCACTCCCGAGGAGGCTTCCCACTCCACTCCTCTGCTTCCGGTTCCGCAGGCTGATCCGGCTCAGGCTAGCGCCTTTTTCAGGCGTAGCCCTGCCACTGTCCCCCTCACTGTTCCTCCTTCAGAGGAGTACCTGAGGGAGCTCCATGCATGCTGGAGGGACACCGAGGCCCTCTCACACTTTCACAATTCTTGTGTGATCGCGAGAAGATTCCGGGAACCGATCCACTAATGACGCCGACTTTGTTGTTATTTGGTACTCGAACTGCGCATGCGTGCGATGGACATATCCAGTGCTAAAAGCACCGCCTCTGGCGGTCATTAGGGACGAAATAGAACCACTATTTTCTGTTTCAAACTTTCACATAGCATCTTGAGGTTATAATAACATTACAAATTAAAATCCAGAATTAGATTTTCAAAGATTTATTTTATAAACTGATCATTTTTTACCCAAAATGCAATAAATCCATTACACGTTTTTTTCCCTCCAAAATGCAATAGATCCATTTTATTTTTCATATTGAAACTGTGCTAAAATACATAACAGTAAGTCAGTTGATACATATGAAAACCTCTGAACTTGGTCAATACTAAACTTATATATGGGCACTGGGCCAAAAATACATCAATCATCGCTCCCAAAATGTATTTAACGGGTCATCTTGTTAATGCTACACATTCATTACAACAATAAAACATTACATGTGAGGAAAATGTATCATGAACAAGAACAACAATATCACATTAGACCACATACAATCCAAAATCACATTCATATTTACCATGTAAACATTCATATTAGTGCTGTACGTTGTACGATTGTCTTGTGCATACTATACATCCATTGCATTCATATAACTATATCTGTGTAAAGAACTGTAAAGAAGATTGAAAACTGATTTGCACAAGTCTTGTGCATACTATAAATTCATTGCATTCATATAACTATATCTGTGTAAAGAATTTGTGCCCAAGCAATACATCAGACAGCTATAGGCTAAGTGATACTAATTCCTTAAGTAGGCTACATTTTAACATGAAAACAAACGAAAAAATTGCAAGAAACTTAAACATTAAAGATTCAACAGAAAAGCTTAATTGTGCCTTGTTCACTTCATGATAATATAACCTAGGCTACACATCAGGCTGCATTGAAAAGCCAGTGATGTGCTTGTTGTGAATTAAGCTGTCATTATCTAGCCTATGTAGTCCAGCCTATCACATCAACATAGCGTCGTTTAATGATCCACACGTTTTAAGAGCAGGCAGTCCTGTATGAATAATATAATTCGTAAATCAAAATTAAACTCACCCAAAACGCTGCAAAAGGTGGCCTTGCAGACAGGAATTTTTGTGGGATGATCTTCGGTCAGCAAATGATATTCATTAGTGACCTCCCTATCCTTCTGCATATCGCTGTTGACAACCTTTGGACGTCTCTGCTGAACTTTTTTGACAGTGATCAGCTGCAAAAGGACTTGATCCTGCTCGATTTTAGTAGATCCAGAGTAAAAACACTGAAAGTGTTTTAATAGATCCCCTGGGGTCAATGTGTCTGCGTGACAGAAGTTTGCTTTTGTATGAGAATGATAATAAGCGACAGCCAGCATTTTTCCTCCTCCCGAGTGCCTCATTTTCTTAATCTCCTCACGTACATGAGTACATTTCGATGGCTTGCGTTTCTTCCCCACCGCAGAAACCACCACAGGTTCATCAATGCCGTCATGTTTTTATTGTTTGTTGAAGTAGATAATGACGAAAGCCGGTACTTTCAGGGTGCCGCCATTATTGTTTACACTGCGTGGAATGCTCTGTGATTGGTTGAGGTGCGTGGAATGGTGTGCTGTGATTGGTTGAGCAGATGTATCGCATTCTGTAGAGAAGGGAGACTGGCGTTTGTCGCCGTTTGGAAAGAAAGTGAGAAAACAGGACAGAATAACACGGCGGAAAATTGAATGTTGACTTTTCAATACCGAAGAAATACAATACTGATTTCGGTGGGAAGTCATTTTTTTCAAAAGTGGCGTTTATCGCGTTTTGGAACCAAACTCTTCATTTTCTTTTCACAGCGCACGCCACTGGCTCCCTTTGTTACTCAAACAAATTAAATCACATTATTTTCAAACCCGATCCACAGGTATTTACATTCCTCTTCCAATGTGTGCATCATCGTTATGATTTCCTTTTAGACTTTAACACATCCGAAACTCCATTCAATGCGTATACGGATTTATTCCATTTATTTACTCACGAACGGCCCAGTCTGTCAGTGTATCCCTCTTTTCCGGTGATCCAAACGGTGTGTGTCTCTTCCTTACGGAGTTTTCCGACTTGATGTAGTGGCATCCAAAGTTTCCTTTTGCCACTATAGAGCAGGGTTGACGACATGCAATCCAAAGCAATAAGCAGCCGAAGGTTTTCAGTCAAAAATATGTAATTTATTAACAAAAAAGCATTGACTTAAATAGTCTCAAAATAACAAATGTATATTTCAGCGTTATACTTTCTTATATAAATTATACTTTGCAGTCCAATTTGCAACACTGATGTCTAATGACAATTTGTGTTCGAAAAACTGTTCCGCTCCCCGTCTCATCAGGTCTCATACACATCGTCTGTCCTCAATTGCCTCACTTAAAGTGGAACTGTCATGTTATATGTGAATAATATATTGTAGGGCCATACCTATATAAAACATGTCTGTGAAGTTTTTTTTTCAAAATACCAAACAGATAATTTAGCCATGCCTCATTTCGTTCTATTCCAGCCCTGTCTTCACAAGGGCTGATTCTGTGGCAAATGAGCTGCAGCTGACCACGCCCCCCTGCAAAGGAGGGGGGCGAGGCACGAGCGTCATGTTACCATGCTGTTACCATGCTGTTACCATGCCACGCAACTGGTCATTCCCCTGATAGGTGGAGAGTTGCAAATCTGGTCCGTTGGGTCTTTGGCAGGAAGCTGTTGGCTGGAGTCTGTTCTAGAGTGCTACATCTGTATAGGCGGAGCACCCCGTTTCTGACGTCAGAACAATATCAAATCTGTATCAGTCTGTATCAGATCCGTTGCAGCCCCATTTTTAGAGATTTGGGTATGGAGGAAAAGAGAGGGTTGTGTTTTCTGACACTTGGTGAGTTCCCTGACACACCGGGGACACATATTCATGTATAAAAGACGTACAAAAGTGCATCTTGCATGATAGGTCCCCTTTAAATATACACCGGAAGGTACAAGAAAACAGATCATATTTACGATTTAAAATAAACATATGATTACATCAAAAGATATTCACCATAAATCAATAATTCCATCATTAATTCATTTATCAATTTATTCAATTATGAATCTAAATAATAACGTTTAGTTCATTGTGGCTCTAACAACACCATATCCCAACGTGCATTGTGACTAAGACATTGTAGGAGAAAACACAGTGGTGGTGGCTTAAAGCCCACCTCCGCTCCGCGCCGTCCGTTAGATGAGCCTGGTCAGATTAATAAGAGAAACACCGGAGTAAAAGTTATAACAATAATCTGATTTTAATGGTAAAAAACACCAATACAAGTTACAGAGTACTCTGGACACCCAGTTCTACTGCCGTGCGATACAGATACCGGGACCAGCCAGTCAGAAACAGGGGGCATTGTGCATGAATCAACAACAGTATACATCGACATATTTGGGGCGGAGTTGTGTTGGCTCTTCCGTCCCATTTTACTCCTAAGGGAATCAGAGAGTCCGTGGGGAGGAGTTGTGTTGGCTGCTCACTCCCCTAGGTGTTCTTACTGGTTGGATTCACTTCTGGTCGGGTCCAATACAGCGAATCAGAGTTCTGAACAGAGCGTGAGAGCTTCGGAAGTAAACAAGGACAGAGTCACTTTTTATCTTGCACCTGAGTTCACTCCTTTACTTTCCCAAGGAATATTTCACACAAACTCTATTCTTTCCTAAACAATCAAACATTATACACAGATATATTGGTGCCTGAGATTATATTGGCCCAGATTGAACCTTGAAAAGAATGTGTGTGTGCTGGTGGGAGGAGGTGTATGTGTGTGGCAGGGTATCTGGTCAGTGAGTGTAGGTGAGCAAAGAAATATGTGTGTGTGCTGGTGGAAGGAGGTGTATGTGTGTGTAGCAGGGTATCTGCGTCATTGAGTGTAAGTGAGAAGGTTATATATATATATATATATATATATATAGGATTACTTAAAACAGTCCAAAATAATACATATTTACTTCAATACAGTTCAAGATAATACATGTTTACTTTAATACATTTTAAAACAATATCTGTTGACTTTAACATCCAATCACAGAGCTTCAACGATAGCTGAGGCTTATGGGTAGCGTAATGTTTCCGGCTTTCCAAAACTCATAAAAAAGAAACGTGTCTCAAAATCTAAACGGAAAAACACAAAATCATTGTACACAATTAAAACCAATGAATGTTGTGTAATTAAAGGACAAACTGATGTTTTTTAGTTGATAAGTACTGCAGATATCACTGTAAAATAATTTTACTATGAAAACGCAGAGACAGTAAATACTGTTCTATTTCGTCCCTAATGACCGCCAGAGACGGTGCTTTAGCACTGGATATGTCCATCGCACGCATGCGCAGTTCGAGTACCAATAACAACAAAGTCACCTGTGACCCACGTGACTACGGCTACATAGGCCGGCGTCATTAGTGGATCGGTTCCTTTTCATCTTCTCGCTTCGCAAGAGTACCGTGGCTACATTCTTGTAGCCTACAGCATTCAGGTTTGAACGTTTGATCTGAGGGATTTCTCTGCAGCTGGCCGCGTGCAGCTTCGCGACTGACAGTCGGAGCTACGGGTTGTTAACGCGTCCTCCAGGAGCTGTGGCCGGCTGTGCAGAGCCTCGACGGACAGGTTTGTGTCAGCTTGTTCCTGGTGATGGCTGTGTTCCCGCACCCTCTCCCAGCTAAGTTGTCCTGATTGCTGTCTTATTTATTGTTTGGCTTAGACTTTCTAGTGACGACAGTGTTCCCGCTTCCTCTCCCATAAAGTTGCCCTTATTATGCTCTTTTGAGAGTTCTGCTTGTGGCGTTGTGCCTGAGCTATCATTAGCATTTGAGTCCCAGCTTTAGCTGCGTCTCTCATTCAATTTAGTATGGAAAGCCAAGTGTGCCATAATTTGCCCGTTTTTTGTTTAGATGCAGAGAGTAAGGTAAGTACTGGCCATAGTTACTACTGTAACTACGGTCCTATGTAAGCACTGGCTATGGTTACTACTGTGACCATGGCCTACGGTTTATGCGGGCTGTATTATTCCATAGAAGCTAATTATCTGGTCTTAACATTGTGTTTTGACTTGGTTGCTTGATTGTTAGCAGCAGCCGCTTGGCTAACACCTTGCATGTACTGTTAAGCTTCATTATTTAACTCAGCCGGTGAGGGCAGTGCTCTCGCTCCCGCTCCCGGTAATATATGGTTTTGATTGCAGTAGCGCTATATCGTGGTATTTACTGCTCCTAGTACTAGACTCTAGTCTACTACCACTGTACTAGGATGATATGCAGATAACAATCTTCACTCTGTGTGCTCTGCATGTGTGGCCATTAAAGAGGATTTCATCCTCCCAATATTATATTATCTAGGGTGCAGCCGATGGCTGACACTTTTAGACGCCGGCCACAGTTTACTACTGTAACTACGGTTCTAAGCCGTGTAAGTACTGGCCATAGTTACTACTGTATCTACGGTTCCAAGCTGCGTAAGTACTGGCCACAGTTACTACTGTAACTACGGCTCTGAGCCGCGTAAGTACTGGCCATAGTTACTACTGTAACTATGGTTCTATGCTGTGTAAGTATTGGCCAGAGTTACTTCATTTCATTTCATTTCAAACCTTTATTTATTCAGATTGGTCCCATTGAGATCATAGATCTCTTTTTCAAGGGAGACCTGCAGCATATAGATTCCACATGAAACATAAAACAATAAAGGACATTATACATTATATTTACAGGATACATAGTTATAGACATTTACAAGTGCCCATTGTATAAGCAAGCATTTCATTTACCCTAGCTTTAAAAACATGCAGAGGAATGAGATTTCTCAGTTTCAATTCTTGCTGAAGATTGTTCCAAGCAAGTGGAACTGCGCACATAAAAGCTGTCTTACCGAAGACAGTCCTTGCTCTTGGCACATCTAACAAGACTACATCATGTGACCTCAGACAATAGCTGCTTGCAACTCTCTGTGTTATCAGAGAGCAGATATAATACGGGAGTTTACCCAACAAAGCTTTATAGATAAACGTGTACCAATGACTGAGCCTCCGTACAGAGAGTGATGGTAAACCTGCCTTGGTATACAGTGTACAGTGATGTGTAAGCGCTTTACAATTTGTGACAAATCTCAGAGCACTGTGATACGCAGCATCCAATTTGCTCAGGTAATTGGCAGGTGCATTCATATACAACAAATCCCTATAGTCCAGCACAGGTAAAAAGGTCACAGTGACTAGCCTTTTCCTGGCCTCAAGCGAGAAACAGGACTTGTTTCTGAAAAAGAAACCCAGCCTAACCCTCAGTTTTTTAAGCAGGTTATTGACATGGAGTTTAAAAGAGAGACAATCATCAAGCCCAGGTATTTGTAACAGGCAACAACTTCAAGTTTTGTTCCTTGCGTAGTTACAATATCTAAAACAGGCTCTGGTGTCTTTTTAGCTTTTGAAAAGAGCATTACCTTGGTTTTATCCACATTTAAAAGAAGCTTAAGCTCAGAGAGCTGAGTCTGAATAGTGTTAAAAACAGCCTGTAATTTAACACCAGCCTCCTGAATGGAGGGACCTGCACAGTACATCACAGTATCATCCGCATAAAAATGTAAAGTAGCTTCATCCACATTATCACCTACGCTGTTAATATATATGGAGAATAAAAGTGGTCCTAAAACAGAACCTTGTGGTGCACCATTAGAAATGTTTAACCATTCAGAAGACAGTCCATCAAAATGAACACATTGGGACCTTTCAGAGAGGTAGTTCACAAACCACCCCACTGCAAGGCTGGATATGCCAATACTGAGTAGCCTCTGCTTTAAAATGCGATGATCAACGGTGTCAAACGCTTTGGAAAGGTCAATAAACAGAGCTGCACAACTCTGCTTATTATCTAAAATAGTAGTAATGTCATTTACCACTTTCATCGTGGCAGTGATGGTGCTGTGATTCTTTCTGAATCCTGACTGATGTTTAGACAGGATGTCATTTATACATAAAAACTCCTTTACTTGTTCACTCACTAAGCGTTCAAGAACCTTAGCCAGAACTGACAATTTAGAGATAGGCCTATAGTTATTTAAAATAGTTGCCTCCCCTCCTTTCAGTAAAGGCAGGACATAAGCTGACTTCCATACTTTTGGAATTGTGTTCGTGCTGAGGGAGAGGTTAAAAAGAGAAGTAAGAGGTGGAGCAATACAATCTGCAGCTATCTTTAAAAAGAAAGGTTCTACGTTGTCCGGGCCAGCCGGTTTCCTAGGATCTAACTTGGATAATGCTTCATGAACAATACCAATAGTTAAAGGAGTAAAACTGAAAGGGTTTTCCAGACCACATTGTTCAGAGTCAAGGATTGGAGCGTTCACAGGAGCCACACAGCCAAACAGAGAGCCACAAGACACAAAATGCTCATTAAAACAATTTAGCATAGTAGCCCTGTCTGATATAATGCCAGATGCTGTGGTAAGGCACGGAGGTAGCTCATTTGGGATATCACCAGTGGAAATCGATTTTATGGCTTTCCAAAATGTCCTAGGGTTATTCAGGTTTTCTGTGGTAACCGACAAATAGTACTTTGATTTAGCACTTTTTATTTGGGATGTGAAGCTATTTCTTAGCTGCCTAAAACGTAGCCATTCTACCTCTGAGCCTGATTTCCTAGCCTTAGCCCAAGCATTATTTCTCTCATGAAGGAGACTGGACAGCTCAGCAGAAAACCAGGGATTGTTTCGTCCCTTCACTCTAAATTTACGCAGAGGTGCATGTCTATCTATAATTTTCATAAAACCAAGATAAAAATAAGACCATGCAGTTTCTACATCAGCACACAAATTGATTCTACCCCAATCAAAATCAAACAGATCATGCACAAAACCCTGCTCCACAAAGTGTTTTTTGTCTCTCTTTGTGATGACACGTGGTTTAACCTTTTGGACCTTAGTGTCCCTAATTGTGGCTACAACACAGTGGTCACTCACATCATTAGCAAATACTCCCACAGATGAGTATTTATGTGGAACATTTGTTAAAATTAGATCAATTAAGGAGGATTTGTTTGGGGACTTAATATTTGGGCGAGTAGGACTGTCTATAATCTGGGTAAAATTCAAAGAGGTACACAGGTTTTTAAAATCCTCTGACACAGAAGTTAACCAGTCCCAATTAAAATCACCAAGCAGCACTATTTCCTTGTAGGAAAGTTGCGATAACAGTTTTGCCAAAGACGATAAAGAGTCCTTGACAGCCGAAGGAGCCCTGTAGCAGCCCACCACCATGAGCTGTTGACCCTTTGTTACCTCAATATTCACGGCTAAAAATTCTAGCTGTTTACCAACAGATTTGGAAACCATATTAGTTACACAAAACTTATTTTTCACATAAATGGCAACGCCACCACCTTTTTTAGGCCGGTCAGTACGATATACACTGTAACCATTTATGTAAATGTCAGAGGCCAAAATGGATTTATCTAGCCACGTTTCTGATAAGACAATGACATCAGCATCAGTCGAACTCGCCCAAATACGGACAAAATCTAATTTAGGTAACAGACTACGCACATTTAAATGAATTAAACCTAGCCCAGATCTAGATATAAAATCAGCAGGAGTAGCTAGTTGACTAATACTGCTAGGTGGACCTGGATTTGGCTGTACATGTCCAGATAGTAACAACAATAAAAATACCAGGCACCTTTTCCTCTTAATCAACACACATACATTGTCAGTTGATCTAGAGTCACCAGCAAACTTCGCGAAAGTGAGATTAGAGTTTAAAAAACAATTCTGAAGGACCATCGTGGCAGGCATGTGAGAAAGACAAACATTTTCCGAAATGAATGTCCGCGACAGTGCAACCAGCAATTGTTTGTGCAACACCTCCGAAACTGTACAGGGGATGTCCACTGCGGGCGGCAGAACATACCCGAATCCAGTAGATTGTTCAGGACGACTAGCGATCTTCTCCTTGTCCAGTACAGCCAAGAAAAGGCACAGCAGAAACACGACACCCGCCATTCTCCCAGTCCAGAACAACAGTATCCATGCTGTTCCCGGAGCAAGGTGGAGCAGGCCTCAGCTACAGCAGCACAGCAGAGCAGAGCAGATGAAACCAGGCCTCAGCTACAGCAGCACAGCAGAGTCGAGAAGGTAATCCCACCGCGTTACACCGGCTGTTTAATCCACTTTACATCTCCGCCGGGAGCACAGGCGCGGAGAGGAGCAGCGATACGCGGTGTGAGGAGCGGCAAGAGGAGCGGCGAGAGGAGCGGCGAGAGGAGCGGCGAGAGGAGCGGCGAGAGGAGCGGCGAGAGGAGCGGCGAGAAGGGCGGCGAGAGGAGAGCCGGGACCACACTTCCGACTCTTTATCTCTGCAAAAGTTGCTCCCTCTCGTGCTAAATCCACTCGGCGGGCAAAAGTAGGATCCCAGAAGTGATTCGCCCAGTGTGGAGTGGCTCCTGAAACCCTTCCCGACGAGCCTTTAGTGGAACTCGGGTCCGCTGTAGTGGATGAGGTTGAACGTGGCTCACATCCGGAACTCAGCAAAGGTGGATCACGTCTCAGCGCTGACGGCGTGTAACCTGTTCCTCAGGTGAACAAGCAGCGAGCAGCTGTGAACGAGCAGCGAGCAGCTGTGAACGAGCAGCGATGTAGTTACTACTGTAACTACGGTTCTAAGCCGTGTAAGTACTGGCCATAGTTACTACTGTAACTACGGGTCTAAGCCGTGTAAATACTGGCCATAGTTACTACTGTAACTACGGTCCTATGCCGTGTAAGCACTGGCCATGGTTACTGCTGTAACTACGGCTCTGTGCTGTTCTCTTCTTTAGAAGCTAGTTGTCTGGTCTTAAACATTTGTGTTGACTTGATCTCGCTTGATTGTTAGCAGCAGCCGCTTGGCTAACATCTTGCGTGTACTGTTAAGCTTCATTATTAACTCAGCTGGTGAAGGTAGTGCTCTCGCTCCCGGTAACGTATTGTTTTGATTGTTAGCAGCAGCCGCTTGGCTAACATCTTGCATGTTTTGTTAAAGCTTCTTTATTTAAACTCAGCTGGTGAAGGCAGTGCTCTCGCTCCCGCTCCCGGTAACGTATTGTTTTGATTGTTAGCAGCAGCCGCTTGGCTAACATCTTGCATGTTTTGTTAAAGCTTCTTTATTTAAACTCAGCTGGTGAAGGCAGTGCTCTCGCTCCCGGTAAACTTATTGTTTTGATTGTTAGCAGCGGCCGCTTGGCTAACATCTGGCGTGTTCTGTTGAGCTTCGTTGTTTAACTCATCCAGTGAAGGCTGTGTTCTCGCACCCGCTCCCGGATACGCTGCACCTGGCATTCGTTATGAACTCATCCAGTGAAGGCAGTGTTTTTCGCCCCCGATCCTGGTAGACGTGCTGCTTGATTCTTAGCAGCAGCCGCCTGGCTAAACTGCCCCGTTAAGCTTCTTTATTTAATCCAGCTAGGTGAAGGCAGTGCTCTCGCTCCTGCTCCCTCTGCCGGTAACATGGGTTTAGTTACATCCCTCTCTGTGTTCTGCGAGTAGGAGCATTGCTCTACTCTTTCTGTTCAGCAGGTAGCCGGTGAAGGCTGTTTTCTTGCACCCGCTCCCGGACCTGCACAGTACATCACAGTATCATCCGCATAAAAATGTAAAGTAGCTTCATCCACATTATCACCTACGCTGTTAATATATATGGAGAATAAAAGTGGTCCTAAAACAGAACCTTGTGGTGCACCATTAGAAATGTTTAACCATTCAGAAGACAGTCCATCAAAATGAACACATTGGGACCTTTCAGAGAGGTAGTTCACAAACCACCCCACTGCAAGGCTGGATATGCCAATACTGAGTAGCCTCTGCTTTAAAATGCGATGATCAACGGTGTCAAACGCTTTGGAAAGGTCAATAAACAGAGCTGCACAACTCTGCTTATTATCTAAAATAGTAGTAATGTCATTTACCACTTTCATCGTGGCAGTGATGGTGCTGTGATTCTTTCTGAATCCTGACTGATGTTTAGACAGGATGTCATTTATACATAAAAACTCCTTTACTTGTTCACTCACTAAGCGTTCAAGAACCTTAGCCAGAACTGACAATTTAGAGATAGGCCTATAGTTATTTAAAATAGTTGCCTCCCCTCCTTTCAGTAAAGGCAGGACATAAGCTGACTTCCATACTTTTGGAATTGTGTTCGTGCTGAGGGAGAGGTTAAAAAGAGAAGTAAGAGGTGGAGCAATACAATCTGCAGCTATCTTTAAAAAGAAAGGTTCTACGTTGTCCGGGCCAGCCGGTTTCCTAGGATCTAACTTGGATAATGCTTCATGAACAATACCAATAGTTAAAGGAGTAAAACTGAAAGGGTTTTCCAGACCACATTGTTCAGAGTCAAGGATTGGAGCGTTCACAGGAGCCACACAGCCAAACAGAGAGCCACAAGACACAAAATGCTCATTAAAACAATTTAGCATAGTAGCCCTGTCTGATATAATGCCAGATGCTGTGGTAAGGCACGGAGGTAGCTCATTTGGGATATCACCAGTGGAAATCGATTTTATGGCTTTCCAAAATGTCCTAGGGTTATTCAGGTTTTCTGTGGTAACCGACAAATAGTACTTTGATTTAGCACTTTTTATTTGGGATGTGAAGCTATTTCTTAGCTGCCTAAAACGTAGCCATTCTACCTCTGAGCCTGATTTCCTAGCCTTAGCCCAAGCATTATTTCTCTCATGAAGGAGACTGGACAGCTCAGCAGAAAACCAGGGATTGTTTCGTCCCTTCACTCTAAATTTACGCAGAGGTGCATGTCTATCTATAATTTTCATAAAACCAAGATAAAAATAAGACCATGCAGTTTCTACATCAGCACACAAATTGATTCTACCCCAATCAAAATCAAACAGATCATGCACAAAACCCTGCTCCACAAAGTGTTTTTTGTCTCTCTTTGTGATGACACGTGGTTTAACCTTTTGGACCTTAGTGTCCCTAATTGTGGCTACAACACAGTGGTCACTCACATCATTAGCAAATACTCCCACAGATGAGTATTTATGTGGAACATTTGTTAAAATTAGATCAATTAAGGAGGATTTGTTTGGGGACTTAATATTTGGGCGAGTAGGACTGTCTATAATCTGGGTAAAATTCAAAGAGGTACACAGGTTTTTAAAATCCTCTGACACAGAAGTTAACCAGTCCCAATTAAAATCACCAAGCAGCACTATTTCCTTGTAGGAAAGTTGCGATAACAGTTTTGCCAAAGACGATAAAGAGTCCTTGACAGCCGAAGGAGCCCTGTAGCAGCCCACCACCATGAGCTGTTGACCCTTTGTTACCTCAATATTCACGGCTAAAAATTCTAGCTGTTTACCAACAGATTTGGAAACCATATTAGTTACACAAAACTTATTTTTCACATAAATGGCAACGCCACCACCTTTTTTAGGCCGGTCAGTACGATATACACTGTAACCATTTATGTAAATGTCAGAGGCCAAAATGGATTTATCTAGCCACGTTTCTGATAAGACAATGACATCAGCATCAGTCGAACTCGCCCAAATACGGACAAAATCTAATTTAGGTAACAGACTACGCACATTTAAATGAATTAAACCTAGCCCAGATCTAGATATAAAATCAGCAGGAGTAGCTAGTTGACTAATACTGCTAGGTGGACCTGGATTTGGCTGTACATTTCCAGATAGTAACAACAATAAAAATACCAGGCACCTTTTCCTCTTAATCAACACACATACATTGTCAGTTGATCTAGAGTCACCAGCAAACTTCGCGAAAGTGAGATTAGAGTTTAAAAAACAATTCTGAAGGACCATCGTGGCAGGCATGTGAGAAAGACAAACATTTTCCGAAATGAATGTCCGCGACAGTGCAACCAGCAATTGTTTGTGCAACACCTCCGAAACTGTACAGGGGATGTCCACTGCGGGCGGCAGAACATACCCGAATCCAGTAGATTGTTCAGGACGACTAGCGATCTTCTCCTTGTCCAGTACAGCCAAGAAAAGGCACAGCAGAAACACGACACCCGCCATTCTCCCAGTCCAGAACAACAGTATCCATGCTGTTCCCGGAGCAAGGTGGAGCAGGCCTCAGCTACAGCAGCACAGCAGAGCAGAGCAGATGAAACCAGGCCTCAGCTACAGCAGCACAGCAGAGTCGAGAAGGTAATCCCACCGCGTTACACCGGCTGTTTAATCCACTTTACATCTCCGCCGGGAGCACAGGTGCGGAGAGGAGCAGCGATACGCGGTGTGAGGAGCGGCAAGAGGAGCAGCAAGAGGAGCGGCGAGAGGAGCGGCGAGAGGAGCGGCGAGAGGAGCGGCGAGAAGGGCGGCGAGAGGAGAGCCGGGACCACACTTCCGACTCTTTATCTCTGCAAAAGTTGCTCCCTCTCGTGCTAAATCCACTCGGCGGGCAAAAGTAGGATCCCAGAAGTGATTCGCCCAGTGTGGAGTGGCTCCTGAAACCCTTCCCGACGAGCCTTTAGTGGAACTCGGGTCCGCTGTAGTGGATGAGGTTGAACGTGGCTCACATCCGGAACTCAGCAAAGGTGGATCACGTCTCAGCGCTGACGGCGTGTAACCTGTTCCTCAGGTGAACAAGCAGCGAGCAGCTGTGAACGAGCAGCGAGCAGCTGTGAACGAGCAGCGATGTAGTTACTACTGTAACTACGGTTCTAAGCCGTGTAAGTACTGGCCATAGTTACTACTGTAACTACGGGTCTAAGCCGTGTAAATACTGGCCATAGTTACTACTGTAACTACGGTCCTATGCCGTGTAAGCACTGGCCATGGTTACTGCTGTAACTACGGCTCTGTGCTGTTCTCTTCTTTAGAAGCTAGTTGTCTGGTCTTAAACATTTGTGTTGACTTGATCTCGCTTGATTGTTAGCAGCAGCCGCTTGGCTAACATCTTGCGTGTACTGTTAAGCTTCATTATTAACTCAGCTGGTGAAGGTAGTGCTCTCGCTCCCGGTAACGTATTGTTTTGATTGTTAGCAGCAGCCGCTTGGCTAACATCTTGCATGTTTTGTTAAAGCTTCTTTATTTAAAGTCAGCTGGTGAAGGCAGTGCTCTCGCTCCCGCTCCCGGTAACGTATTGTTTTGATTGTTAGCAGCAGCCGCTTGGCTAACATCTTGCATGTTTTGTTAAAGCTTCTTTATTTAAATTCAGCTGGTGAAGGCAGTGCTCTCGCTCCCGGTAAACTTATTGTTTTGATTGTTAGCAGCGGCCGCTTGGCTAACATCTGGCGTGTTCTGTTGAGCTTCGTTGTTTAACTCATCCAGTGAAGGCTGTGTTCTCGCACCCGCTCCCGGATACGCTGCACCTGGCATTCGTTATGAACTCATCCAGTGAAGGCAGTGTTTTTCGCCCCCGATCCTGGTAGACGTGCTGCTTGATTCTTAGCAGCAGCCGCCTGGCTAAACTGCCCCGTTAAGCTTCTTTATTTAATCCAGCTAGGTGAAGGCAGTGCTCTCGCTCCTGCTCCCTCTGCCGGTAACATGGGTTTAGTTACATCCCTCTCTGTGTTCTGCGAGTAGGAGCATTGCTCTACTCTTTCTGTTCAGCAGGTAGCCGGTGAAGGCTGTTTTCTTGCACCCGCTCCCGGGTACGCTGCACCTGGCATTCGTTATGAACTCAACCAGTGAAGGCAGTGTTCTCGCCCCCGCTCCTGGTAGACGTGTTGCTTGATTCTAGCAGCAGCCGCCCGGCTAAGCTGTCCTATTAAACCCGCCGCTGCTGCGTCTGTAAAACCGTTGTGTCCTTGGGCAAGACACTTCACCTGAACTTGCTCCTGTGGGTATTGTCCACTGTGACCATTGCATGTATAAAAAAATATGTGTAATGTGTATCTGTAAAGCGCTTTGAGCACTGGAAAAGCGCTATAATAAATGTAAGGAATTATTAATTATTATTATCTTTATTTAATCCAGCTAGGTGAAGGCAGTGCTCTCGCTCCCGCTCCCTCTGCCGGTAACGTGGGTGTAGTTACATCCCTCTTTGTGTTCGGCGAGTAGGAGCATTGCTCTACTCTTTCCGTTCAGCAGGTAGCTGGGGAAGGCTGTGTTCTTGCGCCCACTCCCGGCTACGCTGCATCCGGCTACCTATAGACTGGCTCATTCATGTCGCGCCTGTATGGCTTCTCTTGAGCCCGAGGACGGCCATGACCGCTGCCCCCCTCTGCCTTGGCCTCGAGCATTTGAGGGAGGGTCTCACGCAAAGCGCCTGCATGAGCTGTAGATTCGCAGAGGTGGCACCTCTCCTCATCACAACTTCCTCCAGCTCAGTCTGACCGTTCCCGGCGACTTGATGGAGGGATGACTATGGGTTCACCCCCCAGGTAGAGGGCTAGAAACAGGCTGTCCTCTAAGGTGGGTCGGTTAGCTGCCGTCATGGAGCAGACGAAGTCGCTCCAGTTGGCCCTTCATCCAGGGGCCGGTGCGGGGGCTACTAGCTTGCCGCCTGGCCCTCCTTCGGTTGCCACACCTCTACTTGAGGATGCCATGTCGCTAGCCGCTCCGGACAAACCTCTTCTATGAAGGGGGGGGCGGAGCCCAGCTCACCCCCGAGGAGGCTTCCCACTCCTCTGCTCAGAGCTCTCTGCAGAGCACGGAGGACGCCTTCATGGCGGCCATTATTCGTGCGGCCTTGTTACGCTTGCAGCTTCAGGATCCGCAGGCCGACTCGGTTCAGGCTAGCGCCTTTATCTGGCATAACCCTGCCCCTTTTCACTACCACTGTTCCTCCTTCAGAGGAGTACCTGAGGGACCTCCATGCAGGCTGGAGAGACACCAGGGCCCTCTCCCACTCTGCTGCCAGGCAGGATCCGGCGAGGGTGGGGCTGGGTCGCTTGCCATCCATTGAGCCTGCCATCGCCTCCCCGATTCGGGCTCCTGATGCTAGGTGCCCTCGGCCTCAGTGCAGGGTCACAAACGAGCTGCTCTGTAGGGCCTACGACACAGCGGCACGCATCTGATACTGGCTTTCTCTACCTCTCTGCAGCAGGCGCCGGCTGAGCCTTCTTTGCCGGGCCTCAGTGATGCATCACTGTAAGCCTTTGCCCTAATGTCTAGGGAAGGGGGACGAGTTATGTCCTTATTGGTGCAGACTCACTTTAAACTGTCCACAGGGGAAACAAAAGGCTGCGTCTACTTTTAACGAATATTCAAGCCATGGTCTGTTGTAGTACCATACAGCGGCACAAGTGCACTTCTTTCCTGAAAACAATCTCCCTGGATAACGATCCAGTTTCACCTGGTTGGGTGTCGCCAGGTCTGGCTGCTTTCCCAGTTACAGCTCAGTTACTGGGCTGTCTGTACTTCCGACCCTTGGGTGGTTTCCACCTTAACCCAGGGGTACGAACCGCAGTTCCGGCCCCTAGCCTTCGGCCGGGCCAAAATGACAGTCGTCAGCGATCCGGCAGAGGCCCTAGCTCTGGCCCAAGAGTTGTCCGTCCTTCTGTTCAAGGACGCAATCGAGCCAGTAGACCCTCTGCTTAGCCCAGGGGGTTCTACTCGCCGTACTTTCTCGTGAGCAAGAAAGTCGGCGGATTTCGCCTGATCTTGGACCTCAGAGGAATCAACAGATTCTTGAAGGTGCTGCCACTCTATATGCTGACCACAGCACATGCACAGCCGTGGAATTGAGGGATGCCTACTTCCACGTGGGCCGGGCAACATGGTGCCTTATATTCAGTTCCTTCGGCCTTGGGCAGGCTGCCTCGGCCATTGTGCCCTTGGGCCCGCTGGCGTTGCGCCCCATGCAGATGTGGCTGAACAGCCTTCACTTGGACACCAAGTGGCACAGGCGCAGGGAAGTCAGGGTGTCGCAGCGTTGCCTCCACTCTCGGTCACACTGGAGGGGCAGGGCCTATCTCCTGATGGGCGTGCCCATGGGCGCCATCCCATCCCGCCAGGAGACCGTCACCATAGGTGCAGGTCTCTCAGGGTGGGGTGCAGTACGGCAGGGCAGGACCATTCAGGGTCAGTAGTCTGCCCAGGAGGGTGCATGCCTTGCCAACATGCTAGAGCTTCGGGCTGTGCAGCTTGCACTCACGCACTTTCTACCCCTACTGGGGGGCAAGAATGTGCGTGTTCCTTGGGACAGCAGGTACGCTGTTGCCCAGACAGCAGTCCCTTCTAGACAGTGGGCGTTCTCACTCCACCTTGAAAGTCTATACGGCTGCTATATCTGCCCGTCATGTGGGAGTGGACGGCGCCACAGTGGGGCGCCACAGGTTATTGTCCCTCTTCCTGAGAGGGGCTTTACGGCAGCGTCCCCCTAGCACCCCGAGGGCTCCAGCTTGGGACTTGCCCCTAGTGCTGAATGCCCTGTCATCTCCTCCCTTCGAGCCCCTAGCCCAGGTGGAGCTTAGGTGGCTGTCCCTGAAGGCAGCATTTCTGCTGGCCATGACCTCAGGGAAACGAGTTGGAGAGCTACATGCCCTCTCTGTGAGTGATACATGCCTGAGGTGGAACTCCGATGGCTCGGGTGTTGCCCTCTGGCCAAACGTGGCGTTCCTGCCCAAAGTGCTTCCGCTAGCCCACTCCAATCGGTCTATCCAGCTGGCGCGCTTTAATGTCCCACAGGAGAACGGCACAACTGAGTTGCTGTGCCCTGTGCGTGCCCTAGAGGCGTATATTGGTGCTACGGCCCATATATGACAGTCAGAGCAGCTCTTCATCTGCCATGGCGGCACGAGAAGGGGCTGTGCTCTCTCAAAACAGCGGCTGTCCCACTGGGTTGTGGATACAATCACACATGCCTATGGGGCCAGTGGCCGCCCCCCGCCATCAGGGGTGAGATGTCACTCTACAAGGAGCATCTCAACATCTTGGGCTGCCCTGAGAGGGATGTCCCTGGAGACCATCTGCGCTGCGGCGTCGTGGTCATCGTCTGGCACATTCTCCAGGTTCTACCGGGTCAATGTCGCCACTCCCCATCCTTTGGGCGTGGTCCTGTTGCCGAGCTCCGCTGCTTCCAAATAGGTAAGCAAGTGTTCGGATTCTCCCTAAAGCACCGCCTCTGGCGGTCATTAGGGACGAAATAGAACGATAGTTACGGCTGTAACTACGGTGCTATGAGTCCCGGATGACCGCCAGAGTTTCCGGTCACTCAGAATTCTTGTGTGAATTCACACACACACACACACACACACACACACACACACACACACACACACACACACACACACACACACACACACACACACACACACACACACACACACACACACACACACACACACACACACACACACACACACACACACACACACACACACACACACACACACACACACACACACAGACTCACTCAGAGACACACATATCACACACAGACTCACTCAGAGACACACATATCACACAACACACACTCACATTCACACAAACACACACACATAACACACGCAGAGAGACACACACTCACACAATTATAAATACTCCCAAAAACATACCAATATGGACGCTCATGCGTGCAGACTCAGCTTCACTCAGTGGGCTCGCACAGCTGTGGCTCCTTTGATGGGAGCATCCAGGCGCTGATTTCCCAGCATTACTGTTGGGTTCACCTTTTGATCTCACTGTCCCTCTCTTTCTGTCTTTTTCCCGGCCTCTCTTCTTCTTCTGCCTCTCCCTGAGCTTCTGTTGAACTTCCCTCAGGATCCTTAATGGTTAAATATAGATCACATATAGAGCTCAAGCGTTAAAGAAACCCCCATTTTAAAGTCTGACTAAAATACAACTAGGCAGTAGCATTCACATGTCTAAGATGTTTTTAGCATTAATATCTTATCATTCTAATTCTTATTATTATTACATGTCACTTGTTAGACGCTTTTATCCAAAGCGACTGACATACATTCAGTACTGTGGGCAGTCCCAACAGGAGCAATCTGGGCTGAAGTGTCTTCAGGGAAACAACGACATGCTGACTGCAGGGGGATGGAACCAGTGCTCCCCTGATCTGAAGATCAACACACTATAAAAACTGTGCCTCCTTTGTCCTGTATCAGCATTCCCAATACTTGTTCTTCTACGCACGAAATTATTTATTATTACAGTGGGGCAAAAAAAGTATTTAGTTAGCCACCAATTGTGCAAGTTCTCCCACTTAAAAAGATGAGAGAGGCCTGTAATTTTCATCCTAGGTATACCTCAACTATGAGAGACAAAATGAGAAGAAGAAAAAAATCCAGCAAATCACATGTCTGATTTTTAAAGAATTTATTTGCAAATGATGGTGGAAAATAAGTATTTGGTCAATAACAAAAGTTCACCTCAATACTTTGTTATATACCCTTTGTTGGCAATGACAGAGGTCAAACGTTTTCTGTAAGTCTTCACAAGGTTTTCACACACTGTTGCTGGTATGTTGGCCCATTGCTCCATGCAGATCTCCTCTAGAGCAGTTATGTTTTGGGGCTGTCGCTGGGCAACACGGACTTTCAACTCCCTCCAAAGATTTTCTATGGGGTTGAGATCTGGAGACTGGCTAGGCCACTCCAGGATGTATGTGATGTCAGATAGTAAAAAAAAAAAATCGCAGGCTACGTCAAATAAATGCATGTATCTGTTGTGATTTGTGATTTGTCCACATTTAGACCAATCACAGCGTCACACTCTGCCGCCCATTCTGGATTTGTTTATTGTGCATTCTGTAGACTCCCATTTCTGTTTGAATTACAAAATTCACATCAGAAATTGGCTTAAAAGGTCTAAGGATTTGTTCAAACGAAACAGCGATTAAAGAACTGCAGCCGATGCAGCAGCGCGCCTTAATGTCACAAGCTTGACCTCGGCAAACCCTGGGGCTGAGTTAGCGAGCCTTGACTCGTCAAGGTGGCCGCCACCAACGCTGTCCTCCGAGGCACAGCTCCTTGTGCCCCTACCATCACCACCTGCGTTGCCACACCCTGTACCACACCCGCCAGCATCCTCCTCCGTGCCGGTGCCTCCTCTACAGACGCTACCTTGCAGCACATCAACAGGTAGGCTACTATTGGGCCAGCAACCACTCAAAGACCAACAGCCCCAGATGATCTTGGGGTCAATAAACCCAACCAGGTGAAACTGGATCGTTATCCAGGGAGATTGTTTTCAGGAAAGAAGTGCACTTGTGCCGCTGTATGGTACTACAACAGACCATGGCTTGAATATTCGTTAAAAGTAGACGCAGCCTTTTGTTTCCCCTGTGGACAGTTTAAAGTAAATACGTCTTCATCTGATGCGGCTTTTACTGTCAAAGGTTTTTGCGACTGGAAACACGCATTACAGACTGATAAAAGACATGCCGCATCAAAATAATACATTTCATGTGAGCGTTTGTGGAGAGAGAGACAGATACGCGAGGAAACAAATAAGGAAATTAGTACTTTGGTGCAGATCAGCTGGCACGGAACCGTTATTATGTGTTAGCTGTCGTTGATATTATAGCTTTATTAGCTGTCAACCAACTCCCTCTCAGAGGTGACCACGATTCACTCCACAGCATGTCCGAGTGCAGTGCATAGGAAAAATGCCCGTGTGGTTCTAGGATTTTTGCTGACCGTTCTTTTAATCATTTTGACCCCACGGGGTGAGATCTTGCGTGGAGCCCCAGATCGAGGGAGATTATCAGTGGTCTTGTATGTCTTCCATTTTCTAATAATTTCTCCCACAGTTCATTTCTTCACACCAAGCTGCTTACAGTGGTGGCCGGCCCATAGGGGCGCTAGGGGCGCAGCCCCACCTCTTCCCACATACAAAATAAAAATATAAAAAAAAATATGTTTTTATTTTATTTTTATAAGGTAAATATTATATAATTGGTATCAGTAAAATGTATAATCTACAATAAAATATCGTTTAAAACTGTGTTAGGCCGTTGTTGTGAGTGTGGACGGTCGGAGCATTTACAACGTTAGCCAGCGATTCTCTCTCTAGTTTAGCGTACTCAGCACGACTCAGCCTGGTTGTTCCTGGCCCTAGAACCATGATTTTATGGGGCCAGAAAAACTGTGAATTAGGACCCACTAGCCGGTACTAGGCCAAGTGGAAACGCAACCAAAAACGGGCCTTGTATGGCTCGGCACGCTTAAAGCGAGTTCCGCGCTGCAGTGGAAACGCGCCATTACATCACCAGAAGTCCTAATTTAAGGGGTAATTTCTCCCAAAAAAAATTGTTTTACTCACTATATCAACAGCCCCACCAAAAATATTTTCCACCAGCCGCCACTGGCTGCTTACCTATTGCAGATTCAGTCTTCCCAGCCTGGTGCAGGTCTACAATTTTGTTTCTGGTGTCCTTTGACAGCTCTTTGGTCTTGGCCATAGTGGAGTTTGGAGTGTGACTGTTTGAGGTTGTGGACAGGTGTCTTTTATACTGATAACGAGTTCAAACAGGTGCTATTAATACAGTTAACACGTGGAGGACAGAGGAGGCTCTTATAGAAGAAGTTACAGGTCTGTGAGAGCCAGAAATCTTGTTTGTTTGTAGGTGACCAAATACTTATTTTACCGAGGAATTTACCAATTAATTCATAAAAAATCCTACAATGTGATTTCCAGGATTATTTCCCCCCATTCTGTCTCTCATAGTTGAAGTGTACCTAGGATGAACATTACAGGCCTCTCTCATCTTTTTAAGGGGGAGAACTTGCACAATTGGTGGCTGACTAAATACTTTTTTGCCCCACTGTATTCCGCCGGGTTATTTTGTCCGTCTTCTTCTCCCACATTCCACATCGCAGAAACTCCTTTCAAACATCAAAACGTTCAGCTTGATCGGGAATCGATTGCTTCTACTTTTCTCATTCAAACTTTCATAATTACAGAGATATATTCCATAATTCATCACATTTTTAACATAGAAGTCAATGGAGAAACTCTTCAGACTTGAAACATCTTCATGCGGCTTCAACTGCTCCTTCATACTTTCACTCAGAAACCTCATTCCAACTTTTAAATCAGATTCATACTTTTATAAATATTAAACATTGTTCAGACCTTGGTAAAGAGGCCTTCTTCAGATTTTAACATTAGTGTGTATTGCGCAGCTCGTTAAGGCTTAGAGTGTGTGATGTCACAGCTAGAGTGGAGGAGAGCTTGAAATGTGTTAGCTTAAACATAAACACCTGTGTCATGGAACACGATGATGTCATAACTCCAACTGACATTCTCAGAACGCAACCAAACATCACATGATGGTTAACACTAAATGCCGTTGCCATGGCAACACAATGCCCGCCATGAAACGAGGGGTTACGTATTGTAACCCTTGAAAATAAGCACAGACGGGGCCCTCTACTGGACTCTATGGGTATCATACAAGCATTCACCCACTGAGACTTTATAGAGGTAGCCGGCCCCGGGGCGGGCCTACCTGAATGCGCGTGCATCTCACCGTATAAAAGGAGGCCTCGCCTCCTGACCGTCATCCTACACCTCTCTTCAGCGAGCGGTATAGGACAGACAGTGCCCCTGAGTAGAGGGCTGTTCTGTGCGTCTAAGGGCAGCCGTGTGGCAGAGGAGGCGTCATTTAGCTTCCCTGGCCCCACCATGGGGTAAAAGACCGGACCCTCCTGGCCACCGGAACCGAAGGTGTCGGATAACGAGGCGTCCTCGTCATCCTCCCCCTCCGCGAAGGCGACCACCCTCGGGAGGGTAAACTCGAACGGCACGTCGTCCAGATAGTCCATATCGACCACCTCGAGGTCCGGATCCTCCACCTGCGGGCCGAGATTGCTCCGGAAATGCTCGCCACGATGCTGGCAGTTTAGCTGCGGGATCGTGCGGCAAGCAATACAGGCCAGCGTTTGGCCGAGGCCCTCCTCGGCATGGTTCGGCCCCAGGCACTGGAAACACTGACGGTGCGGGTCAGCCCCCGCAATCAGGCCAGGGCATGTCGGACAGTTTCGGTGCTCCAGGAGTGGTTCCATTTCTAAATTTCTATCACTTTCTCTCATACGTCTTTCAGCTCAGTATCACTTCCGCTCGCTGAAGAGAAAGGGATGACGGTCAGGAGGCGAGGCCTCCTTTTATACGGTGTGATGCGCACGCATTCAGGTTGGCCCGCCCCGGAGCCGGCTACGTCTATATAAGTCTCAGTAGGTGAATGCTTGCATGATAAGGTAGTACCCATAGAGTCCAGTAGAGGGTGGAGCGTTTGAGAGATATAACACGGTTTTCTCATAACTTCAGTGAAAAAAAAAGCTCCAAACGGCCCAAAACTTCACATGTTTGGTAACAATGCAGCCATCAACACATCTAAGCGTATTATGGGGTGTCATCAAATGCCGTTGCCATGGCGACAGATCATTCGCCATCTAGTTAGTTCAAAAGTTTGCAGTTCAAATATTCTGATGCTTTTCCAAGCCTTTTTACTTTATTTTCTTCTCTCATCACACATTCAAGCCCCCAGTGTTCATGTATCATTTCAATCTAAATTATTCACTTTCTTCTTACACATTACATTTCAGCATATCAGTTTAGCGTCAGCTTTTCAGCATAAAGCATTCCCACTAATAATTTCTTCAGGAATTGCATTCTCTAGTTGATACTAAAACAGCACTGTTTAAATGATCAAACAGTGCTGTTATTGCTGTTATTTAAACTGACCAGTATTGACATTTGCAGTTAAGATTTTAATTGTTTTTAAATGCTACATATGATCAGTGTTGGGACTAACGCGTTACAAAGTAACGCGTTACTGTAACGCCGTTATTTTTGGCAGTAACTAGTACTCTAACGCATTACTTTTTAAATTCAGTAACTCAGTTACCGTTACTACATGGTGCGTTACTCCGTTACTGCATTAGTTTTTTTATATAGTCAACAGCCAGGTGAACAGAGATGAGAACTGTACTTAAGTACAGTACTTGAGTAAATGTACTTAAATACGTCCTGTGTCACATGCGGAGACGGGCTGTGGGCGTGTTTGTGTTGTTTACTAACAAGACTATCATGGCGGCGGCGGCGGAGCTCAAGTCTAGTTTCTCCACCTGGAGATATTCTCACTATTTCACTTTTGTCGAGCACAAAGAAAATAACGTTTTAGTTAAATGTAAGTTGTGTCCTGGCGGGTCAAAGAGCCTATCTACTGCCCAAACCAGTCATTGAAATCTCTTAAAACATCTGCAAAAACAACATGCTGGGACGAAGCTAGGAGCTAAGACCACAGAGACTCAGCTGACGCCACTCCACCTCCACCTGCACCTAAGCAACAGCGGCTAGATTTTAACCAAGGGACTGCTAGCCAGGGAAAAGTCGATAAAGCCATTGCACGGTATGTTGTAGAACACATGCAGGCTATTGCTACAGTGGAGTCACCCGCTTTCAGGGAGCTAGTTAGCATGATAGCATGTCCGGGCGGCACACGGCATATGGGACGGAACACTTTTTCCAACTACCTGGAGAAAGAATATACAAAAATGTAAAGCCAGCTAATATCGATGCTATCCAGATTGCATATAATGCATGTCAAGTTGATCAACAGATTGTATTATTCTCCAATGCAATAACAGTACTGAAATGAAGGCTATAAGCCAGGGCATTAATATAATGGGAGCCCTTTTTTAAGTAACTAAAACGTTACTTTTCACAGTAACGCATTACTTTTTGGTGTAAGTAATCAGTAAAGTAACTGAGTTACTTTTGAAATGAAGTAACTAGTAATGGTAACTAGTTACTGGTTTTCAGTAACTAGCACAACACTGCATATGATACAGGTGAAGGTCTGAGGCTTATTTGTGTTGTAGAGCAGGCTGCTGGCTCTCAGTGTTAGCTAACTAACTAATAGTACTATTTAAAACCATAAATACCATTGTAAACCCGTCCACCCCCTCAGTTCCTATTTATTCAAACGACGACTGTGACCGTTTTCTCACCTTTTTTATAAACAAGGTAGCTGATGTGAGGTCGAGCATCACCCCCTCCCACTCCCCCCTCCCTATCTGTCCAGTTAGGCAGGCCACGCTGAGTAATTTCTCCTGCATCACCATAGCCGACCTGACCTCTGTAGTGAGCACTATGACATCTTCCTCAAGCCCTCTGGATGCTTTACCAACGTCCATGCTAAAAGCAGTTTTTTCATGTGTCGCTCCACCCCTGCTCCACATTATAAACATCTCCATTGTCTCTGGCTCCGTCCCATCATTTTTTAAGCAGGCGGTTGTTCAGCCCCTTCTCAAAAAAAACAATCTAGATCCTTCCCTCCCAAATAATTACAGGCCCACCTCAAAGCTCCCATTTGTGTAAAAAGTTTTAGAAAAAGTTGTTGCTAATCAACTCAATACATTTCTGAGTGACAATAAAATCCATGACAAATTCCAATCAGGTTTCAGAAAACACGACTCCACAGAATCAGCTCTCCTCCGGGTCTCCAATGACCTCATGATGGCATCGGATGCAGGCGATTGCGTGGTTCTGGTGTTGTTGGACCTGAGTGCAGCGTTTGACACAGTGGACCACGCCATCATGC
This sequence comes from Pseudochaenichthys georgianus, assembly GCF_902827115.2. NCBI lineage: Eukaryota > Metazoa > Chordata > Actinopteri > Perciformes > Channichthyidae > Pseudochaenichthys > Pseudochaenichthys georgianus. Next base: position 3,846,192 of record NC_047525.1, read on the forward strand.
TAGATAGACTCAGGGAGTGGGTAGGCATCTCAGGGTCTGCCCTCCAGTGGTTTGCCTCGTACCTCAGTGGGAGAAGTTTCGCTTTGGCGGTGGGCCCGTTCTCATCACATAGCACTCCCCTATCCTGCAGCCTGCCCCAGGGTTCTGTTTTAGCCCCCCTTCTTTTTGCCCTGTACATGCTCCCATTGGGCCGCTTAATTAGCCAATTTGAGGGTGGCTCGTATCACTGCTACGCAGATGATATCCAGATATACTTCTCCTTCAAACCTGTCAAAATGGAAAAAGTAAACACCCTCATCACATGTCTGTCTGCAATTGAGGAGTGGATGTCAAGCAACTTCCTACAGCTCAATGCATCAAAAACGGAAGTCTTGATCTTGGCGGCTGATAACATCACCTCTAAGGTAGCAAGCCACCTGGGTTCATTCAGTGGTAACATAAGGGCAAACATAAAAAACCTTGTTGTTACCTTCGATCAGTCAATGCTACTAGACAAACACATAAAACTTCTGACCCGTACCTGTTTTTTCCATCTCAGGAACATTGCCAAGCTCAGGGGGGTTCTATCCAACGCAGAAATGGAGATGGCTATCCATGCCTTTATTTCATCCCGGCTTGATTATTGTAATGCTCTGTTCTCCTGCCTCAACAAAACATCAATACACCGGTTACAACAGGTCCAAAACGCTGCAGCCAGATTACTGACTCGGTCCAAAAAAACATGCCACATCACTCCGATTCTTTCTGCCCTGCACTGGCTCCCTGTCCATCTCAGAACCCAATTCAAAGTACTGGTCTTCACATATAGAGCTGTCCATGGCCAAGCCCCAGCCTACATCAATGACCTTATCCACCCGCACATTACAACCCGGGCCCTGAGGTCCTCTGAGCAAGGCCTCCTAAGGGTGCCCCGAACCAGGCTAAAGACTAAGGGTGACCGTGCCTTTGAGGTGGTGGCCCCAAGGCTTTGGAACAAACTCCCCCAGATAATAAAAACCTCGGCCTCAATAGAGACTTTTAAGGGGCAGTTAAAGATACACCTTTTCCGACAGGCCTTTGGGTCGTCGGAGGAGGTGAGTTAGTGGCTGTCTTTTTTATTGGTGTTTTGTCGTATGTTTTATCCTATGTATTACCTGCTGCTGTTTTATGCCTTTTATTCTACATTTTATAGTTGTACTTTGAATTGTGTCCTGTGTACTGTACTGTAAAGCACTGTGTACATCCGTGTTGAGAAGGGTGCTATATAAATAAAGTTGTACTTACTTACTAACTGTGTCAAAACTATTTTGAAAGATGGCCCCAAACAATTAATTTGTGAATGTAGCATTTTTTGTGAAGGTGTACTGGTGCTGGAGGGACAGCAGGTTCTAGCCAATCAGCTTCTCCGCAGAGACACTGAGAGGCTGCAGTAATGGAGATGAGTCCAACTTTTCAACCTTTGATTCACAAATGTCTGTTCCAGTATTGTAAATGTCACGAAGATATTCAAAAAAAGTTTATTTATTTATTTCTAAAACAATTGTTATGTATTCACTTATTTTGTTTTTATTTGTGACATTTGTTTGTGTGTTTTAAGATCTGTAATCTTTTATAACAATCTAACTTTTATAATGCTTTTGTGAGTTTACAATTATTTATTTTGTTTGCACTTGTAGAAGGTTTTTACATTTACAGATTACTTATTCAAACATACATTAAAACTTTTCAGTGTCATTTTGCATCAAATATTCCTTTTAAATGCAATACATGATGTTGTGGGATTGTGAAGAGAAAGTTGTCAACTTTTTCTTGTTATGTAACCCAGTAACAAAAAAAGGGTAACATGATTCTGCCTAATTCAAACAAGTAGAGACAACCTGAATGAGCAATAAAAAGTTAACATTTCATTTTTCTTTCATTTCATTTTTCATTTAATCGTTTATTTGAAGAGGGACAATGAACATTTTTAACAATAAATGCTTCAAAATGTAAATATGCCGGATTTGAGCTTTTAGCTAATTTCCATCCGTAGTCCCTCACATACAACAAGAACATGACATTTATATACATAGCAAAAATAAATACATGATATGCAGAAAGAGCATGAGCAGCATATACAAGCATTAACCACATGGCAATACAATATAGCAGCTACGACATATAAAGTACAAGAGAAGATAAAATAGCTACATAAAGTGCAAGAGGAGATGCCCCTGTATTAAAGTGCATTTAGCGGTGATTGTACGTTTGTTTGTTTCTCAACCATTCTGTTAGTTGACCTTTAAAATTGTTCAAAGACAATCCCGTATCTCAGTTGGGAGGCTATTCCACAATGAGCTGCCCTTAATTGATAGTACATTTTGACCGAAAGTGGTCCGTCTACGGTGGACCTCACAGTCTCCTCTGGTTTCTGACCAAGTGCAGCATCCAGTGTGTTTTTTGTGGATGAATTCCCCTAAGGGAGGGGGGCCAGTCCATGTAAACATACTTTTAAAAGACTTAAAATGGTCAAAACTCAAGAAATTGTGTTTTTCAAGGATGGTACAGTGGTGGTATGAATTTGGCTTTCTGTCAAAAACCTTGATAGCTCTCTCGTACAGCTGTTCTATTGGTTTCAGGTTTGTGGCACAAGCAAACGACCAGTTTGTCAAACAGTATTCAATGTGGGATACAGTGGACTGTGCAGCATTAACAGTTAAGAAAGGTCTAATTTAGTGTTTCTCAAACTTTTTCATACCAAGGACCACTTAACCAATAAAAAAACACTCGCGGAACTCCACAAATATCCAAAAACACATCGTTTTTCTAGACCAGATTACAAATCGCCTGAAAATGGTACAAACAAGTGGCAACATGTGCGATAAAGGTGTTGCGCTGGGCTATATCATGAAATCGAAACTTAAGTTCGCTCCATTGCGGAGATATAGTATAATAGGAGAACTTGAAACAAAACAAGCTAATGAAGTAGTATAGGAGCCGCATTTAAGTTTATTTTGTTTTGATTTATTTGGAACCTTTATTAATAAAGGTTTCTGTTTCAGTGAGAGGTGCGCTTTGCTCAGGTGAGGGCGGGGCTAAATCCTTAAATTGGAGGTGCGGTGTGTGACGGGGGGCAGCAGCAATACCGTCATTGACACGCAGCCTTATTTTTTAGTAAAAACAGATTATTAGTGTGAGGGAAATATTTTGTTGTGTGTTTGTACCAAAAAGCATTTTGTGTTTCACATAGGTCTGCCATAACTTAGAGCAGGGGGTTAAAGGTTTAAAGGGTTAAAGGTTCCGCTTTCCTGTTGGGGGACTGTGACTAACTGCCAGAGGACTTTAACAGACTGTCTTTGTCTCTGAATCCATGTGTTTTTGTGATTATCGATCAGAAGACGCGCGAAATAGAGGCTCCTCCTTGATTATCTGTGTAGATTTGCGCTGTGTTTCTGTGTAATCTTCAGTGTTGGCTGGGGAATCACATGATGAAGTCGTGTGAGAACCCTGCCAATGCTCCCGGCCGTGGCTCTCAATAAACTCAGGTGTTTGATATAAAGCGGACTCCAGCCTCCATTCCTTCCATCAACATTGCTGAAAAGAAAATCTCTCTCACAGATTGGCGTCACGGAACAGGCACCTTCAGATCTTTCAGACATTGGTGAGTACATTTCTATTTTGAGATTGACTCGCCAGCGTTTGAGATCAACGGTGTATTAAAATTACCTGAGAGAACTGAGCTGCTGCATTTTTTTGGGTTTCTCTACTCATTTACATCTGGAGGCTAATCTATAACCTCAGGAATCGGTGTCAAGGGGATATTGTCCTGGCCGATTTCCCCGTGTTTGTTGCTGGGACAGGTGTCTACGAGCAAACGCGGCTTATGTGAAAACTATGAGAATATTTGGGGCTAATGATAACCTAGGAATATCGAATTTCATCGATCTCCTCTGTGTGTGCTTCTTGGAATTAACTCACCAGGCAATTACACACAACAAATATTCAGAGAAACTTTTGAGAGATGCACCAGCAAAGTGGATTTTCTGAATTAGAAGCAATGTCGCAAGATTTGTATTTAAACAAATCGCCGAATTTAGGAGTTTTCAGAGGATAAATAGCATTTCTGCTGAGGTGCCGATTCTCCGCCCCCTGGGGAGAGCTGCATGCAGAAAAAAGGAGCATACAGCATTATCCGCGATTATTGACGCTTTTGAACTAAAGAAAGTGCCCAATGTGTGGTTTGAGAATGTTGTATGAATTGCTGAATTTGGCTGTGTTTGCAGATACACGAGAATTATGAGGATAGAGGGCTCATAATTAGTGGCCCCTCTGAAAGTCTCCCTAATTCGGATTAAAATAGGCTGGAAGAGTTTTTGTCAGGCTGAGTTGTTGAGAGTTTTTATGTTTGTTTGTCTAACTGCAGTGTTTGTTTGTATAATGGTTTCGTGTTTGTTTGTCTACCCGCCGTCTTGTGCATGCGTTGTAACAACTCATAATGAATCAGTCCACAGCCAGGGTAAAATGAACTAAAACTTCAGTTATTTCACCAAAATTAAATGACTTGAGAGAAATAAAACAATAATGTAAAGATGAAAAGCTCAAACAGCTCAATGTTGTATTATTTGTTTCATTTATTCTTAAATCTATGTATTATATGGTAATAATGAATAATAAAACAAAAACGTAATGTATTGAACACATTCCAAAACAAAGAAGATAAGACAGAACCAGACTCAGACATGAGGACTGGCTTATCTATAGCCAGTTGAGAAGCACTTGAGGTGCTCGGCTCTGTGAGGCCTGATGTACTTATAGGGTTCTGTTTTCTTCAAGGTTGTGTCTTCCTAGTCGAATGTACTTAATGTAAGTCGCTTTGGATAAAAGCGTCAGCTAAATGCAATGTAGTCAGACAGTAATTGAAACTTTTGCGCTGTTGCTGCAAAATGAAAACCTTGTTGATTGTCTGTTTCCAACTGGCCACTGGAATCAGATAATTGATATACGTTGAAGTTCAATTACAGTTTAAATATAGTTTAACATTCTTTATTAAACTGTTTCAAATTATTTCTAGTACAATTGGTCTATACAAACATTACTACAATCCTAATAGTTGTCAAATACTGAGCTTATGAACAATAGAGTAAAGGTCGCTGGTTAAGCCAGGATCAATATACTTGTTGAGGTTTTATTGTGCACATAATAAATGTGTTTAAACGAATTGAGCAATTTTTTAAGGAGTATAATGTTGCAATTTTTAAGATAAGTAATTGCAGTTCAAAGGTAGATGTTTTTTTCTCCTTCTCTCGTTCACGAGCACACAAAATAAATCATAAACATTTCCAAATCCGAACAGACAGAGAAGTAAACTAAACTATTTTGCTCTTCATTTTTAAATGGGATTTTCCGCTACATAACAGAAGACTTAATACAGGACTTAAAGAACGTTTTAAAGACAAGTCATGGAGAGGTTTGCATTTTGGACGGAATCTCCCCTTTCCTCTGCTCCTAAAATCCTGCACCCGAGGTCAATCACAGGCGTGACCTTTGGAGGGGCAGAGAATCTGAGCAAGACCACAGAGCGACCATTGGGGGTTTTATGGCCTAAAGGCACAAAGAGGAACATCTGGCTACCCCCAACCAAACAAACACACACACACACACACACACACACACACACACACACACACACACACACACACACACACACACACACACACACACACACACACACACACACACCACACACACACACACACACCACACACACACACACACACACACACACACACACACACACACGTGTAAGTGATTTACAGTTACTAAATCAGCCTACTATCACCTAAAGAACATATCTAGGATTAAAGACTAATGTCACAGCAGGATTTGAAAAAAAAAAAAAAAAAAAACTTGTCCATGCTTTTATCTTCAGTAGACTGGACACTGAAATGGTGTCTTCACAGGTCTCACAAAAAAAAAATATATATTAGAAAGCTGCAGCAGATTCAGAACGCTGCTGCTCGAGTCCTCACTGACACTAAGAAAGTGGATCACATCACTCCTGCTCTGAAGTCTCTACACTGGCTTCCTGTGTGTCAAAGAATAGATTTCAAAATACTGCTGCTGGTTTATAAAGCACTGAATGGTTTAGGCCCAAAATACATTTCTGACCTCCTGCTAAATGATGAACCATCCAGATCTCTCAGGTCTTCAGGGACTGGTCAGCTTTCTGTCCCCAGAGTCAGAACTAAACATGGAGAAGCAGCGTTCAGTTATTATGCTTTTAATTGAACTAGTCATATCTTAGACCGCACTGTAACTTTTATCCATGTACTTTTCCTTTTAATGTTAAATTGAACTATTCATATTTTAGACCGCACTGTAACTTTTATCCATGTATTTGTCCTTTTAATGCTTATTTTATTAGCTTTTCTTTTAATGCTTAATGTCTTTCATTTTTTTGTAAGGCACTTTCAATTGCCTTGCGTTGAAAGGTGCTATATACATCTGATGGAGATGGATAGAGGCATTTATTTTAATTGTAGCAGTCAGTTTGTGGTTCTGGCAGCATTGTTGAGCATTTTTCATAGATGTGTTTTCATGCCTCTGGGTAAGGCTTAGTCTTTCTATCTGTATAGCCACTGGTGTAACTAAGTTCATAAAGTCAACAGGTACTATACTTGAGCACTATTTTGAGATACTTGTACTTTATTTGAGTATTTAAATGTTTTGCCACTTTATTCTTCTACTTCTACAGTTCAGAGGTACATGGTGTATTTCTACTCCGCTACATGTATTTCATACCTTTTAGTTACTTTACGGATCTGGATGAATGATGTGAAATCTAATCAAGTGTTAAATCAGACTTTAGTTCCACCTGGAGTAAATCCACCAGCTACCCTGCAGTCTACAAAGTACTTCAGACTAGCTGCACCTTCACCAGCTTTGAGAACACTTTGATGATAAATCATTATAAAACACATCATATATATTATTCTGAAATGGACCAATCTGCACAACGACTGTCGCTATTTCCACTATATTTTGATGAGAATACTTTTCTACTTTCACTTGAGTAACATTTTTAATGCAGTACTCTTGCTGTAACATAGTATGCATACACTCTGGTACTTCTACTCAAGAACAAGCGGCTGCAGATTGTCACGTAGTGATCGTCTTCTTAAATAGGACATCTTTGATAATAGATTCTGGCCTATCAGAATCGAGGTGGCGGCGTGGTGTTGTTGCAGGAAGTCCCGACGGAGAATAATTTTGCGGTAACACATCTCGATATACATTGATACAACATTACGTGTTGATAGAACTCATCACATAATGAAATAGGACCCCACGGTTTGATGATTGATAGGTGTGTGGGCTGTCTTCCGTTTTCACACACAGGACAGTGGGGGATCCACGAATGTAAAGTAATTCACACAGCCTTTTTTCCTCTGTGAGGAGCAGCAGGTTCAGCTTCATTTAAATATGTCGTGTAGTAATAGATGGACTTATTTTTTTCATCTCAAGAGAATGTGTATTTTATGTTAGTATTTCAAAAAAAATCCCCCCAGACAGCGCCGCTGCGGGGTTGGGTTTTCAGCATGTCAATTTTGTCACACAAATGTGCCTTTTATTTCATACAGTTCCATTTGGATTGAGACAGGGAAATAATCCAAACCTCATGCGTGGCGTTTCACCGTCAAGGGGGCGATATAGCCATCTGTATGTCAAATATGTCTTATATGTCTTAAATGACATGATGAATTGGAAATGGGGGACCCTGATGTAAACAAGACGAAAGTCTTTCTCTGGTCTGCATCCCCTTGACAATTGTATTTTTTGAGCTGTACTGTACCCAATATACAAGCTGTTAATAAACTTTTCAATCAATCAATCAATCAATATGTAATTACATTTCAAATACTGATTTGAGCCCCACCACTGTATGAGTTAGCCCTACCATAGATTACCCAAACAAAAAAAAAATACTCAGGAGCTGATACGTCAATTAATTGCTTATCATGACAGGCACACAATAAAACAGTGGAAACAAACATGTGTTTGACTTTCATTAGTGAATGACACTGTGTGCCCTTTTATAGTCTGAGTCCAATATTGTGCATTTATATATATATATTATATACATATCCTACATATATGCTAAGGTCCCGCTACTGACACGATAGCAGTCATTTCGTGCGCATGTGTGTAATTAAACCCATGATATCGAAATCTCAATCCAGCCAGGTACCCAGAGTTGGCAACCTTGCCCATGCCCCAAATAATATTTGTATTGCAGATCTACATGAATCACACAAACGACCTAGTTTGGATTCAAAAGGTGACAAGTTTGCATACCTGCTTGTCATCCATTTCATTACAGAGCTGGGAAAATGGTGTATTGATTAGATTCTGATCCGTGCAAGTCCTATTTTAACTGACTTTAGTTTCTAATATTAATGATAATTTGATTTCATCCCATAAGTAATTAATTAAATTAACTCAACATTTCACATGATGGATTAGTGTTCCACATTTCCCCACTAATTTCTTTTATGATTGAGCCACTGGTAAAGAGAGACATTGATGATCCTGTGTTCCGTTTGTTGTCTATGGCTTCGGACGGCTTCACTAAAAGTCACCCAGCTCTGCCCTACTACAGACAGGCTGTGTGCAGTCACAGAGATGCTATGGCTGCGCTACATGACATTAATGGTCTGGTCCGAGAATGGACACCATTCCCTGCTCACAGAGAGAATGACATTCCTCAAACTGAACTTTACAGCCGTTGATACTGTCTCACGTGGGTCTGCTCCCCCCCACCGAGCCATGAACTGAAAGCTTGACGTCTGCTCTGAACACTTGGAAGCCTCCCTGTCACACCAGCTCCAAACCCTTGGGTCAGTCAGATGAGTCAAACGGCTTCACTTGGGCACAGGGGTCAGAAATATGATTCTCGTTACCACAGAGTGGGTTGGTTTGTTTTTTTAAGGCTATCCATACTGCTATGCAGAGGATGCCTGCAGGTTGGCAAGCTGTGAAAAGCCCCTACCATTTTTAGTATAGGCCTGTTGTCAGGGGCCTGTTACTGTCTACTACATATATTCACATTATATAGACCATGAGGCTGCACGGAGCTTAGGCTAAAAATACAACCATTCTGTTCTGCTCTAAAGATTCAATTTATAGATTCTATATCAAAATAGTTTGTTCTTATTGTTTCCAATGATAACGTCACCTTAAGTGGAGGAATGCAAACCTGTTTTCAAATGTAAGGTTTTGAATTTGTTTGACATTTCTCAGTAAAGACACCCTCAGACGCCCACTATCATTCATGCTCCTTCAGTGGTGACTCAGATGTTAAGGGGGTTGAAGCTGTTCCTCCCAAATCAGAGATGCTTTGTTTTTTTGTTTTGTTTTTTCAACAAAGGTGTGCATTTCCTGCATAATATATGGTTCTCACAATTGTTTTTGTTAGTTGCGCACAGCTGATACTGAGTTTTCTCGACTGATGGATTATGACCTCTACCATGCTTACATGGACTTCTATGTTTTATTTCATATCTAACTGAAGTAAGAGACAATAGAGAGAGATGTGGAGGAGAGAATAGAAAGAGAGAATAGAGAGAGAGAATAGAGAGAGATGTGGAAGAAAGAATAGAGAGATGAGGATAAGAGAGAGAATAGAAAGAGAGAATAGAGAGAGAGAATAGAGAGAGATGTGGAAGAAAGAATAGAGAGATGAGGATAAGAGAGAGAATAGAAAGAGAGAATAGAGAGAGAGAATAGAGAGAGATGTGGAGGAGAGAATAGAGAGATGAGGATAAGAGAGGGATAGGAAAGAGAGAAGAGTTATTTGCAAGTTGCGTGCTGATACTGAGTTTTCTCGATGAATAGCTTATAGACGATACCATGTTTAAATAGACTCCTACGTTGTTATTACATTATGTGACATATGTAAGAAAAGGGAGGGGAGAGTCAATTATATTTGAGTAATTGATCTCATATTGAAACATTCATTTCTCAAACCTATGTTTATGGAAGAGGAAATGTACTTCTGATAAACTAATCTTTTATCAAACGGTAAATGGTGAATTAATATAATATTTAGAATAATTGAGAACGGGTTATACCCACAGGGACTAGCTCACATTTAACTTAAAATAACATTTCTCTGCTTTGGACTGATGAGTATATGATTCTTGCATGTTAAATGACTAACACAAACCTTACATGTATGCATGTGCATGTGTCAGGAAGGCTCCCAAATAATTCTGAGGGGCCTATCCTATTTTTGTAATTGAATGATAATGTGCTAATCCATTACTTTGAGTTGTCTGCACCCAGGAAAACATCTCTATGAAGTGTTAACCCAATCACTAGGACAGCTCTGAAGGTCAAGGGTCAGAGAGAGAGGGTCACACCCTCTGGCTGCAGAGAGCACCCCCAGCCACGGGCAAGGAGGCACGAGGTCGTTCGAGATGAGAGGATTCTAATCTTCAACTTTCTGATGGGATGGGATGCTTCTTCATCTTACTGCTCGGGGGGGGGCCAAACAGACAACTCTGCAGGACGAGCGATGGCTTCAGAGGCTCCATGGTTCTTGGAAGGGCAGATTTCTTCCTAACCTCTCCCATCACGGGGGGTGGCATCTGGATGTGCCACTTGGAATAGGCTCTGCTCTCAAGCAGATAGCAGAAGGAATGCAGGCAGATGAGCCTCTGGTTCACTGGGAGATCATAAAGTGCTCACTGAATGAGCCACAAAAAGCAGAGCAATTGGGGGGTTTGAAATATGGTGCTCTGGGGAAGAAGAGTTTTGAGCCAATCAGCACCTCAGTGCTAATCTACAGTATCAGGATGCCTTCACACACCAGACATTCTGTGTCATAAAGAGAGGAGGAGAACGAGTCAGGAGGACATATTCTTCCAACTCTTGTACAAAGATAACATTTGAATTGAATGACCATATGATTACAGATGTACAATTAATGATTGTTTTTATATTTCCGATGAACAGATATGTGTTACATAGTGGTGACAAATATATCTTGTCAGATCAGATTACACTTTCACACTAAACAAATAAAGTAATTGTCAGATCAGATTACACTTTCACACTAAACAAAATAAATTAATTGATATTTTCAGATTGATAATGTATTGAACAATAAGATATTTCTAATATTATAACAGACAATGTTACTATCCTTAATCATTACCAGGTAAAATGTACAACGAGGAAACCAGATTACCAGGTTCCCAATCCAGGTGCTACTGCATGCTACATTTAGATAGAAAAACAAATGTTCTATCCACTCCACTTAAATACTCAGCAGGTGATGTAGATTTTCAAAAAGGCCTTAAATCACTCCTTTTAAACGAACTAAAACTAATTCTGCAGCAAGTTTAATGTTAGACTACGCACATGAACACAATATTAGCAACTGTTTGCTGTGCCAAAATATGCCAGAATCTATGCATTCTCCCATGTTTAGCCCAATTCCTTTCACGAAAGCTGGTTTAGTTAGCTGGACATAGCATCCAGAATTAGCGAGGAGGCTGAGGATTGGTACAACTTTTCCCCACAGACTCTGAGCAATCTTAACAGTACGAGGGCCTAGTCTCTCTCATTGTTGATACAGTAAATACAATTACCTGCCTGACGGTTTCAAACGAATAGATATTTTGACTTTTCTTTCCTCAGGTTGTTGAAATAAAATGCCTAACTTTTCCTTTTCAGATTTTTGAACAAATGTATTTGAATAAAATTTATGTAGTAAAGTGCCTTACTCTTGAATAAGTGTATTGAAGTAAACGAAAAGTAATGCTAAAGATTGAGGACACTGTACCTTTACAGATTACAGATTGATCGATTCATCACTGTGAATTTATACCTTAACTGTGAATTTTTAACTGAATCCCTATTGATTCTGATTTTATACCTCAATTGGATTTCTTATAATCCTACATTCTAATTGTGTTTTAATAAGTAATTGCCTTGAAGTAAATCTTTAAAGATGTAAGCTGAATTTGAATTTGTGTTTGATGAATGAGATTAACTGAGGGATAAATGATAAAAGATCTTGTTTTTGAAACATATATTTTACTATTATATTTTTGTATTGCACATGTGTTATTATTGTGCTTTTTGACAAAAGAAATCAAACACTGAAGAAAGATGATTTTTCTATTATGGTTGTCTGTATCAACCATTGTGATTGGCTGTTCCAATCTTATTCTGCTTTTGATGTGATTAATGTAATGAGGAATCCACCCAACTCTGAGGACGTTTTATTTGATTCAAGTAGTGACTGAAAATATTCTTAGACTAATGTTAATTGGTTATCAATGAATTGATAAAAGCGTGGATCTGTGAGGGAAATATTTTGTTGTGTGTTTGTACCAAAAAGCATTTTGTGTTTCACATAGGTCTGCCATAACTTAGAGCAGGGGGTTAAAGGTTTAAAGGGTTAAAGGTTCCGCTTTCCTGTTGGGGGACTGTGACTAACTGCCAGAGGACTTTAACAGACTGTCTTTGTCTCTGAATCCATGTGTTTTTGTGATTATCGATCAGAAGACGCGCGAAATAGAGGCTCCTCCTTGATTATCTGTGTAGATTTGCGCTGTGTTTCTGTGTAATCTTCAGTGTTGGCTGGGGAATCACATGATGAAGTCGTGTGAGAACCCTGCCAATGCTCCCGGCCGTGGCTCTCAATAAACTCAGGTGTTTGATATAAAGCGGACTCCAGCCTCCATTCCTTCCATCAACATTGCTGAAAAGAAAATCTCTCTCACAGTTAGGATCTGCATTTTAAGTTTACGTTGCAAGGGGATATTTTTTTTGTATTTTGTTTTGTTTTTTCTGGAAATAAAACGTTCAAGAGCAACCAAAACGTCCAGTGGATTTTTTACTGCGAGTCTGACACTGCCTCCCAGCCCCAAGCTCTACATGTGGCCAATAAAAAGAACCTTTGAAATATGGAGTTATAAGACAAACTGATTTAGGCCATTACAAGTAGGTACTTGTTTTTTGCTGATAATGTTTCATTTTAAAATGTAGACACAACATGTCTGCTCCCCTATTACAACATGTGGTTGTTTGTAGAAAAACACACAACGTGGAATATTCAGAAATTCCTTCAGCCCAGCAATGTTCAGTATGCAGGAAGTGAAATATAAGGCAGTGAGACCCAGCTGTGCTCAGGGTGGGAGACAGGGCACATCAGGCCTGGCTCCAGGATGAAATTACTGAGGGGGCTGTTAAAAAATCCGAGGGGGCAAAAAATACTGGCAATGTAATGAATTGACACACCAAGCTTTTTTCCTTCTCACTGCTCTACAATCTCTTTGCTTCTTTATTTTTATTCTGGATTTACCCCTCTCGTTCTGTTCTTTTCCTCTGATCTTTAATAATAGATAGTAGATAGATAGATGGCTGCACTTTGGTTAACAGACTAACATTGATTTCCTCAATTTATAAATGGACAGGCTCTGTAATTATACCATACCCTTTTCTCCTCTATCCCTTAACTCGTCTTCCTGTACAGATGTATTTACCTCTAGTCAGGTCAGGATTAATCTGGTTGATTTTTTATTTTCAGGATTGAATGTTCAAATCAAGGCCTAAAACCTGGCATTTCATAAGAAAGTGACTAATATATAAACCAAATGTAATATTGGATCAAATACTACACCAACTGGACAGACACAGATTAAAAATTAAAATAAAGTCCGCTGGTTTGTCTCTAGAGTCTAACTGCCATGAGAAAAATCAAATCAATGTTCCAAAATCCGTCACTAGATGTCGCTCATTGTACCAATACGGTTGATATAATACATAACATATTATTATTCTAGTAAAAGGGCTCGCTTTGGCAAAAACCTGAACCATACAGGCAGCCCTAAATAATAACAAGTAACCATCATGTGTGGTGCTATCTGTAGTTGTCTGTCTTATTTTTTGTTGATTTCAAACAACATGGATTTCAAGTCAATATACGAAAGTAAATCAAGAAATGAAGTAAACAAGCTGATCTTCAAGTTCCTCAAAAACACTGGTCTGAGGACAAGGATTTAAAATAAACATTTAATAAATCACCTGAAGGTGGCGATATATGCTCCAAGTGGAAGTGATTCGCCATTAAAGACAAAAAATAAGAAGAAGTAGAACATTAAGACTACTGTAAACTCACTTGGGGTTGAGGCTTTTTTACACGTTGCTTGACTGCCTGCCCACATATATTTTCCCGCCGGAAAATATATTGTTATACTGTTCGCCGCTTCTCCGCCTCTGTTACCCTCCATCACCCTCAGCTACCATTCGTTCTTGCAAAACTTTCGAATTGGACTACTGTCCTGCATTGCACATCTTTACTGCACTGCACATTGTTTTTAATTTTAACTTATTTTAGACTTCTGCCTCCGTTACCGGCTGCCCTCACTCAGCCATCAAAGTGCCGGGTGGCTATTGCTATGTGCTACATCGCCTACTTGTCTGTCTCCGTCCCACGCAACAACCGTGGACTCTCTCTGCCTCCTGCCTTCATCTCTGGGGTACATCTGTCCCGTCCCGCTGTTCACATCCTCCTGCCATGTCGTGAATCTTCCTCGTCTCCACAACAATCCTCCACCTCTGTGCACCTAGCCCGCTAGCCGCTATCGCTTCTAACACACTGCTCCCAGCATTCCCGCCTGTCATCATGCTGAAATACTCCATCTCACAGCTTCTGTCATTCAACTCCATCTCAGTCATCAGACATCTTGGACTCCTTCGTCGACTCCGCTACATTCACCGAAGCACCCGCCGCAGTTTTGTTTACTTTCAGCACGGACAATCCATAGCATCCATCTGCTCTACCCAATGCACTACCTGACGCGCCATCAGAACGCAATTCCTACTGCTCCTCTCTCCACTGCTCACCTACACTCCCAGCTGCATGAAATACCTGGAGCGGATCCCACTCCCCTCCGCCTCCCAACACATATACAAGCCATTTCCCCACCATCAAGCCCCCCTCCTCTGCTCCACTGTCCCCCCTCTCGTGCCCACCCCGCGCTGCTAACCTGGCCAACCTCATACCTCTGCAGCCTGCCACCACCCCTCCAACCCCCCACTTGACCAATTTTGCCCTCCTCAATATCCGGTCACTTAACAATAAAGCCCACATCCTCCACGAAATAATTCTGGACAAATCCATCGACTTCTTTCTGCTCACTGAAACCTGGCAACAACCCAATGACTTATTCTCTCTCAACCAAACATCCCCCCCTGGTTTTAATTACATCACTAAACCCGCCCCTCACGCCGTGGTGGTGGGCTGGCTGTCATCTTCAACCACAACATCCGGACTACAGAACTCACCCTCCCCTCAGTACCATCCTTCGAATTCCTCACCTTTAAAGCCCCTCCCTCACTGACAGTTATCCTCATTTACAGCCCCCCCAAACCACACCCCTCCTTCCTCTCTGATCTCACTGAACTCCTCACCATTGCTTCATCCCTCTCCCCACGTCTGTTACTCCTCGGCGACCTCAACATCCACATGGACTCCCCCACCTGCAAACTCCCTTCTGAATTCTCCTCCCTGCTGGACAATTTCTCAATTACCCACTATGTCACCTTCCCCACCCATGATAAAGGACACATCCTTGACCTTGTCTGCTCCACCAACCTCCCAGTACTCGACCTCCACCCCTGCCCCTTTCCCCTCTATGACCACAAACTCATACAGTTCACCATCGCCTCCCCCGTCCGCCACCCCCCCCACCCCCATCCAGGAACATCACCTTCCGTAATTTATGCTCTGTCGATCCCCAGCACCTCTCCGACCTGCTATCCTCTACTCTCCCCCTGGACTTTAACCTCAGCTCACCCGATGAACAACTCAACCACCTTAATTCCACCCTACTCGCCTCCCTCAACAGCCTGGCCCCCCTCAAAAGGAAAAATGTCACTTTTAAAACCTCCTCACCCTGGTTCACCCCTGCACTCTGTAAGTTGAAGCAAACCGGCCGCCAGCTTAAAAGCCTAACCATGAAATCATCCCTCACAGTTCACCATGACTCCTACAAACTCAATTTTGTCCCCACCACAGCACAGAAACGGCCCTCATCAAAGTCCTCAATTACCTCCTCACCTCTGCTGACACTGGTTCCCTCAACATCCTCATCGACCTGAGTGCAGCCTTTGATACCGTGAGCCACAACATCCTGCTCACCCGACTCCAGGGTATCGGTATCGAAGGTACTGCACTCAGGTGGCTCCAGTCCTACCTCTCCAACAGATCCCACGTCATCTCCCTCAACAACCACTCCTCTGCCACAGCTTCAGTCACCCAAGGTGTTCCCCAAGGTTCAGTACTCGGCCCCCTCCTTTTCATCATCTACATCTTCCCCCTTGGTCAGATTCTCCGCCAATACAACCTGGACTTTCACTGTTACGCTGACGACACACAGATTTACCTCAGCACCACATCAGCCCCACATCTGTCAAGTTCAATCAATCAATCAATCAATCAATCAATGTTTATTTATATAGCCCAATATCACACATGTTACATTTGTCTCAGTGGTCTTCACAGTGTGTACAGAATATCAGTATGACAATACGACACCCTCTGTCCTTAGACCCTCACATCGTACAAGGAAAAACTTCCAAAGAAAACCCAGTTTAAAGGGAAAAATGGGAGAAACCTCAGGGAGAGCCACAGAGGAGGGATCCCTCTCCCAGGACGGACAGACGTGCAATAGATGCCGTGTGTAAATTGAAAAGATAATACATTTGCAACATAGGTAGTCCAGATGTTTGGAAATGCATGTGTGTATAATAGGAAGATGAATCCACGAGGATATCCATCCAGGACTTATGATCCAGGACCACAGCCACGACTCAAGATCCAGCGCTCGCGATCCAGGACACAGGACCGCAGGATCATCCATGACTCCGGATCCCAGCGTATATAGACACCAAAAGAAAGACATTTGGGGAAGCTGGGTTAATCGGAACATGAGAGTACACAGGTATAGACAGAGAGAAGGAAGAAGTAAGATGACCCCCGAAAAACTAAGCCTATATCAGCAAAACTAGGGGCTGAATCTAATCAGCCCTAACTATAAGCTTTATCAAAAAGGAAGGTCTTAAGCGCACTCTTAAAAACGGATAGGGTGTCTGCCGCCCGAACACAAACTGGAAGCTGATTCCACAAATGTGGAGCTTGATAAGAAAAGGCTCTGGCTCCCATTGTACTTTTAGAGATTCTAGGAACAACCAACAACCCTGCATTCTTGGAACGCAATGCCCTAGTAGGACAGTAGGGTATAATGAGTTCTTTAAGGTAAGATGGCGCCTGCCCATTAAGGGCTTTGTAGGCGAGAAGAAGAATTTTAAATTCTATCCTGTGTTCTATAGGGAGCCAGTGTAAGGCAGCCAGAACAGGAGTAATGTGGTCCCTTTTCCTAACTCTGGTTAGTACACGAGCTGCAGCATTTTGAATCAGCTGAAGCGACTTGACTGACTTCTTGGTACTCCCTGATAATAAAGAGTTACAATAATCCAGCCTAGAAGTAACAAATGCATGGACTAGTTTCTCTGCATCGTTTTGAGGCAAGATATGCCTGATTTTTGCAATGTTACGTAGATGGAAGTAGGCGGTCCTTGAAATTGATTTTATGTGGGCGTTAAAGGATAGATCCTGATCAAATATAACACCAAGATTCCTTACAGTCTCACTGGAGGCCAAATTAATGCCATCCATAGTTAGTATATCTTTAGATAATTTGTTTCGTAGATTCTTCGGGCCAAGTACAATAACTTCAGTTTTGGTCGTGTTTAACATCAAAAAGTTTAAGGTCATCCACGTTTTTAAGTCCTTAAGGCAGTCTTGAATTTTATTTAGATGATTAATTTCATCAGGCTTGATTGATAAATATAGTTGAGTATCATCCGCATAACAATGAAAGTTTACAGAATGATTCCTTATAATATTGCCTAACGGAAGCATATATAATGTGAACAAAATAGGTCCGAGCACTGAGCCCTGTGGCACTCCATGGCTAACTTTGGTTTGCGTGGAAGATTCATCGTTAACACGTACAAACTGAGAGCGTTCAGATAGATAGGACCTAAACCAGCCTAAAGCAGTTCCCTGTATGCCAACTAAGTGCTCTAGTCTTTGCAATAGGATATCATGGTCGATAGTATCAAATGCAGCACTGAGATCGAGCAAAACAAGAATAGAGACAAGTCCCTTGTCTGAGGCTATTAGAATATAATTTGTGACTTTAACCAGAGCTGTCTCTGTGCTATGATGTGTTCTAAAGCCAGACTGAAAGTCTTCAAATAAATCATTGTTTTTTAAGTAATCACACAACTGTTTTGCGACCGCTTTCTCAAGAATTTTTGAGAGGAACGGAAGATTAGAAATAGGTCTATAGTTGGCTAAAACCTCTGGATCGAGGTTGTGCTTTTTAAGAAGCTGCTACTTTGAATGATTGTGGAACATAGCCTGATAATAAAGACATATTCATAATATTTAATAAAGAAGTGCTAATTAATGGAAAAACTTCCTTCAACAGCTTAGTTGGAATTGGGTCTAACATGCACGTTGATGGTTTAGAAGAGAGAATCATTGAATTTAATTGTTCAAGGCTTATGGCTGAAAAGCATTCTAGTTTCCTATCTAGTGTAATATTAGAACTTACGTTTCCGGGACCGGTTGATAACACTATACTGGTCAAAGGCAAGAGGTCATTAATTTAGTTTCTAAGAGTAACAATTTTATCGTTAAAAAAGCACATAAAATCATTGCTACCGAGTGCTATGGGAATAGAAGGCTCAATGGAGCTGTGGCTCTCTGTCAGCCTGGCTACAGTGCTGAAAAGAAATCTTGCATTATTCTTATTCTCATCTATTAATGAAGAGTAGTAGGCTGCTCTCGCTTTACGCAGTGCTTTCTTATATTCATTGAGAGTAATATGCCAAATTAAACGAGATTCTTCAAGTTTAGTGGAACGCCATATCCTTTCAAGTTGTCTAGACTTTTGCTTTATTTTGCGGGTTTCGGCATTATGCCATGGAGCTAATCTATGTTGTTTTATTTTCTTCTTTTTCAAAGGAGCAACAGAGTCTAATTTTATTCGCAGCGCATCTATAGCACTATCAACAACATGATCAATTTGGGGTGGTGTACATTTTGTATAAGTTTCCTCCCCTACATGCAGACATGTTATCGAGTTAAGTATTGGTGGAATCTCTTCCTTAAATGTGGCTATAGCACTAACAGATAGGTTTCTGCTGCAAGAGCTTTTGACTAATGCTTTGTAGTCTCGTAACAGTACTTCAAAAGTTACTAAGAAATGGTCGGATAAAGCAGGATTATGCGGTTCGACTAATAGTTGCTCAATTTCAATACCATAAGTCAGAACAAGGTCGAGAGTGTGATTATAGCAGTGGGTTGGTTTATTTACACTCTGACAGAAACCAACAGAATCTAATATAGAGTTAAATGCAACAGTAAGGCTATTTTTATCATCGTTTTATCAAGTTGTAAAAACCTCATTTTTCCACCTCCGCAATATTGCCAAACTCTGTCCCTCTCTCACCCGCCCCGCAGCTGAGCGACTCATTCACTCCTTCATCTCCTCCCGCCTTGACTATTGCAACTCACTCCTCTACGGCATCAGCACTACATCCCTCAATAGACTCCAGCGTGTCCAGAACCCAGCCGCCAGACTCCTCACCCGAACCAAATCATGGCATCACATCACCCTGATCCTCAAATAACTCCACTGACTCCCTGTTTCACACCGCATCCACTACAAACTCCTGGTCCTCACTTACAAAGCCCTGCACCATCTGCCCCCCCCCCCCTACCTCACTGACCTCCTCATCCTCTACCAACCACCCCGGTCCCTCAGATCCAGCTCAGCCGGTTTGCTTTCCATCCCCAAGACCAAACTCCGGAGCTTCGGGATAGAGCCTTCTCTGTGGCAGCCCCGAAGCTCTGGAACTCCCTCCCCCAAGACCTCCGTGAGTCTGAGTCCCTCATCCTGTTCCAGTCCCGCCTCAAAACCCACCTCTTCAACTCTGTATCCATAAGCCCCCCCCCCCCTCTCAACCAACTTCCTCCTGACTGCTTTTCTGTTTTGTTTTGTTTCTTTTTGGCTTTGTTTTTGTTTTGTTTGTCTACCCTCCCTCCCAAATGTAAAGCGTCTTTGGGTTCAAGAAAAGTGCTATAGAAATAACATTTATTATTATTATTATTATTATTAGATCTGATCTAAACATAGTAACGTGTATTGGGGAAAATAATTATTTAAAGATGTTTAATAATTGTGACATTTATTGTACTTTTTGATGGATGAATGATGCTCAAAGTGAGGGGGCAAAGAATACAACTGAGGGGGCAATGCCCCTTGTTGCCCCCTCGTGGCGCCGGGCCCGGGGCACATATCAAAGAGAGATGGAGGGATAGTTGAAAGGCCTATGAAAGATAAAGGGAAGGACACAGCAGTCAGACTTGGTTCTGCTTGTTCCTCTTACTTTCATGTGGAAGAACATGTGGTTGGAAACGGGGCTGTGAGGATGAGGGAAGGACGAGGTTAATGCACTCATTTCATTCTCCTCATTGCACAAGGAAAATCCGCTTTGAAAAAATTGTCTTATATTGGCAGCTGTGACCCACTTTTACACATTTATACTTGAGCTTAACACACATACATACGCCTACACAAGCTGTAACGCATCAGTGAAGAGGAAAACAGAGGCATCTGGAAAAGTCGTCCTTTGGGAGGCATTGACATGATTTGCGGGGGCTCACTACTTTCCCCAGAACTTTGGTAGTAGAGCACTCTGCTAGGTGCCTTTCCAGAGCATTGATAGATGCAGAACTAATTGGTGAAACACATAGGTAGACCTGCATAGGCAACTGAGGAATATACTGTACCATACAGTAAGGAGGCATGTGAGACCACACAATGTATAAATAATCGCACATTAATGTTTAACTCTAGTTTAAGTGTCTCCTAAGGAGTGAGGGGGAGCATTTAAGTTCCCTGATGCTCAGCTGGAGCTGAATCGACAAATGTCCGCTGGCCACACGTCTTTGATGTGATGAACTTGTTTGTGGTTTTACTTTTTATTTTGTATTCTCTATAACTGCAAGCTCAGGTTATTATTACGCGAAGAGCTCTGAAAGAAGGAAAACACATTTCAACGCATATTAGTGAAGGAAAATATGTTTAAAGGCAATAGCATGAGTTGATGGAGCAGAGCCATGTCGTTGATGGACCCTGGCTGGAGCGAGCTGATGCTCTGCTATGATTGGCCGTCTCCGTTTTGTCATTTTAAAATGCAGAAGACATTCTTTTTCATTTCCTCGGTCCTCGGTATCACCGGATGTTGATCTTTCTGCGCCATCTTGAGTAGCGTCCCATTCGGGCCCAGTGCCACGAGGGGGCAAAAGTGGGCATTGCCCCCTCAGTTGTATTCTTTGCCCCCTCACTTTGACAGGGTATATGCAGGAATCCTGAAGTCAAATGTAAGACCTTTTTTAAGACCCTTTCCATACATTTTAAGACCTCATCGCCACTTCGAGTTTTAACCGGTTACCTTGGCGACACACTTCACCTCACATTGACTATATACAGTATTGATTGTCCTTCCTCCTTATCTTCCAACCATTTGGACGCAGACTTGCATTTCCCCATAACGATGTTGTTTAACAACCGGCGTAAACGGACATTCGCGCGCTATCAAGCAGTGAACGCGCAATGTCCTGTTCAGAGGACGTCAAATCCAACGGGATGCCATAAATAAACTACACAGAATCACACTACACACCTACGCAATGATTACATTCAGGCACACTGTAGAATACAACCTCTTTGGACAATTTATATACTTATTGAAAACAAGCTACAAAATGCCGTTTAACACTTTTTAATACTTTTTAATAGCCTTAATTTTCGCTCAATTGATTGATCAACTTTTAATATTTTTTAAGACCCCGCGGACACTCTGTTTGAGCATCATTCATCCATCAAAAAGTACGATAAATGTCACAATTATTAAATAACTTAAAATAATTATTTCCCCCAATGTGGGCAGGCAGTCAAGCAACGTGTAAAAAAGCCTCAACCCCAAGTGAGCTTGTAGTCTTAATTAATATTAGCGTGTGTGCTTAGCTGTAAACACAATCGGATGGGTGACCAAAACGTCCCCGTTTTCCGGGAAAAGTCCCCGTTTTCGGTGGCCGGTACCCGGTTGAATCTCCCGACAATGTTTCCGTTTTTGAATGTGCGTTAAAAAACATAGAGCAAGGTGAAATAAAATGTTACATGTCAGTAAAAACAGAGTAACAGGGTGTTTCTCAATGTCGAGGAAAGCTGCTCCAGTGCCACTATTTCAAGGATACTACGTCATCGAGTGCCGCCGAAGGACTGTTCCAATGTCCAGGATACTTGGAATTCTACCCAGACCGGCATCCTTCGTTGCGGAAAATTTCGAGGCTGCACATGGGAATCCTACGCGGTCTTAAAATCCCCACAATGCTTTGCGCACGGACCAATTTCCAAATCTTTGGCGGAAATCGTGGTCCATTTAAGGCGGGCCTCGCATATGTAGCACATCTGTACACCTGTTAGCCTTTTCCACCATTCTTCGTATTCCGATGCTAGGAGGGATTCTTGCCTCGCTTCTGAAGGACCTGACTCTGAGGGACATGTCATACCAAGGAAGCGTCCTCGACATTGAGAAACACCCATGGCCTGCAAAATTAGTTTATTTTGGGGATTGACTGTGACTATATGCAACGCCTCGCGTCTCCTTCAAAAATAGACCAGAGAGCAACAAGATGGCAGCCTGAGCTGAGAGCTCCGCACAACCTCAGTGATTAATTTAATTGTTTACCTCCACTCTATTATTGACTATAGTTAAGAGTTGACATCTAAGGAAAGACTCCTGCTACAAAAAGAAAAGAAGGAAGGATGCCAAGAAAAAACCCACGAGGCACCAAGGCCTACCAGAACCGGAGGATGAGTCTCAAGAGGATGATATAAATCCTTCGTTTGCTGAGATAATGTCCGAGTTAAAATCTCAACGTTCTGAGGTAATTACTCGTCTCGATGGAATTGATAATCGTTTGGAGATTGTGACTAGTCAAGTCTCAACAATGAAAGAAGCACTAGCTACAACAAACCAGGCCCTTGAGAATCAACTTCAGCGTATTGACGAAGCTGAATTAAGAATTTCGACATTAGAAGACACCTTACAAACTACAGCACGGGACCTTCACAGAGCCGAAAAGTTGATAAAGACTGTTGGGGCAGAACCTCTGCTCCGCGCCGTTCCTATATGAGTTTGTTTTAAAAGAAGGAAAACTCAAAGCAACCAGGATAAGGGTTAAACAATAATCTGTTTTAATGATAAAAGCTAAGAATACAATATACTTTTTAAAGGGGTAGGCCCACCCCTGCACTGGTCCTAATGCCGGGAGAACATCATCATCTTGACGGCAGGAGGAAAAAAGACCAGACACAGGGACTCAACAGGAGATATTGTAAGAACAACGAGAGGAGCTGTGTGGATGGTCCTCCCATACAGGTCATCTATTGGCCCATATACAAACGATGGGCTTTCCTAGCGTATCAGCGCGCGCCAGCCGAGATGATCCGGAAACAGTCTCTTAGTTTGAAGCAAAACAAACACATCTGGTGTTCGCTGTCTCGTATTACTGCAGCTTTCACACACACACACACACATTCTTCAGACTTCCCTCACTGCTCCCCTCCCCCATCATTTCTAGTCTCCTGTCATGCAAACCTGCTCCTTATTTCACACAGAGTAATTTAAGCACATTTAAGCCAACTACTTCACAATGGTGTGGCCATTTAGTACTCACAAACTGAAAGAATAAAACAGAAAGAAATCAATAAAACACAAACACCGGTATTGTTCAGCATAATGAATATATTCATTGATAATTCAGACCTTAACTGTGTGACTCAATTCTCAAGGCCTTTTTATGAGTCTACAGGACATGCCTCATTAACCAACAAGAATTTTAACTGCATTATATCTGAGGAAAATCCCCCTTTGGCTTCCCCTGTTATTTGCACAGACTATTGATAATTAACAGAGAAACTCAAGGGGCCTCTTTTAATATCGGGAAATTGCAACAAGACTTTCTGCCATTCAAATGTAACACACTTCTTATATATCAGGTGATATAATCTTCAAGACGCTGGAATCTAAGACGGATGATCTCGAAAATAGAGGGAGACGTAAAAACCTTGTTTTACTAGGGCTCCCAGATAAGTCAGAAGGCAGCCAATTACTACTTCAATATATTCAACAAAAACTATCTTCCTGGCTCAAACTCTCCCTCGATCAAAATATAGAGTTGGAGCGGGTTCACCGCTCTCTACGACCATATCCCGAACCAGGGAAGCCTCCAAGACCAATTATGATCCGCTTTCTACGAGTCAGAGATAAATAAATGATACTGCAGTCTGCGAAGAAAATGTCAATCCACGAGGGTAATGCTAAACTCACCATTCGTCAGGATCTGTCTGCAGAGGTACGCCGAAAGCGCAAGGAGTTCGACCTGGTGATCAAATTATTCCTCGAAAAAGGCATGTTCAGAGGGTTTGCTTATCCTCATCGGCTCCGTATTCTTCACAAAGAGAAGATTGTGCTTTTTGAAGACCCCAAAGAAGCCGACACCTTTGTCAAGCAGCTGTAGTAAGTCGCTATTTTTATTTGGAGGTAAGGGTGCGTTCACACCTGCCTTGTATAGTCCAGTTGAATCGAACCCTGGTGCGTTTAGCCGCTTGCTGCGGTTCATTTGGGTCGGTGTGAACGCAGTCCGAGACCTCTGAAGTGAACTAAACAACCGGACTCTGGTCCGCTAAAATAGGTAGTCTCGGAACGCTTGCTTGCGAACTCTGGAGCGGTTCATAGCTGGTGTGAACACAGTCCGCACCAAAACATAGGAAGCGTAGTATTTACGTGTCACAAGAATGCGGATGTCTTCAAAAATCTTCAGCGAAAGAGTCTTTCAAGACATCCACGGTTCTTTAGTTAAAGAGTGAAGCAGAATGAAGTGTTGAACAGTGTTGTGTAAAGTAAAAATTCTCCGTCAGCTACATACAAGTAAGAACACCGGTCGTCTGTGAAACCTCCTCCTTACTGCAGAACGTCTCTCATTATATGTGTTAATGTTTTTTAACGGACGTTGTCTGATTATATAATAATATGCGCGGGCCGCTAGTGTCTGTTGATCTCCAGATTAACAGCAGCATGAGAATAACCTGCCGAAAGTGCCGATGCTCCATGGCGGGGGCTTCGGTAGAAATTGCCGGGATTTGCGTTTTTACCCCCTTAATGTCTGACCAATGGTTGAACAGCATTTCCGTGCACATGACTTGTGTTTAAAGTTTATAGTCCGTTTGAGTTTTTCCCGTGTGAACGCAAACCGAACCTTCTGAAAAATGAAACAATGTAACAAACTGTCGACTGGTGCGCACCAGAAAACGGACTATTAGGTGTGAATATGTTACGAATGGGTGAAGCAGGTAGGACTCAAAGCAGAATAACGAAAAGCGAGCTTTATTAAATAATAAAGCTGTGGCAAAAACAAGGCAGAATCCAAAATATCCAAAGCAGCACAAGGAACACAGACCGTGGATTAACATGGAGGGAAAACAATGAACCGACATGGAGCACAGGGGAAGACTAGACTAAATACACAGAAGGGTAATCACAGAACAAGACACAGCTGGGCAGGGGAGGAGAAACACAAGGACAACAGGTGAACACAATCGGGTAATCAGGGAGGGAAACAGACAGAAAGCAGACAGGCAGGAAACGGGGGTGAACACTTTATACAATAAAACCCAAAGACAAGAAAAACACCAACACAGAAAAAACTACAAACGTGACATAACATGAGAATCGTGACAGAACCCCCCCCTCAAGGGACGGATCCCAGACGTCCCAAAAAAAAAAAAAGGTCCAGCAGGGTGGGTGGAGGGGGACCGGAGGGAGGACACATAACTAGGGCCAAGAAAGGGTGGGTGGAGGGGGTCTGGAGGACGGGTCTCGGGCGGACGGCCCGGGGGAAAGGCAGAGACCAAGGAGGGGGTCTCGGGCGGAAGGCCCAGGGGCAAGGCAGAGACCAAGGACGGGGTCTCGGGCGGAAGGCCCGGGGGCAAGGCAGAGACCAAGGAGGGGGTCTCGGGTGGACGGCTTGGGGGCAAGGCAAAGTTCAAAAAGGGGCGAAGGCCACAGCACTCCGGGGGCCGAGCATGAGGGCGAAAGCAGCGGCAGGAAGAGTCAGGGGGCCGGACCCGAGGACGAAGACCGCGGCACTCAGGGGGCCGGGCTCGAGGGCTAAGACCGCGACTCTCAGGGGGCCGGGCTCGAGGGCGAAGAATGAGGCTCTCAGGGGGCCGGGCTCGAGGGCGAAGACCAGACAGCTCCGGAGGCTGGGCACGACCCGGTGTCGGCCGAACAGGAACCGGAGCCAGTGGGACAGGCTTCGGCAGGATCCCCCACGGAAGAGGACCAGGAGTTGGCAGGACCCCCGGTGAGACAGGTGATGGTGGGGCCTCCAACGGAACAGGACAAGGGGTTTGCAGGACCCCCGGCAGGAGAGCAGTCGGCGGGACCTCCAACGGCACAGGACATAGGGTTGGCAGGACCCCCGGCAGAAGAGTAGTTGGCAGGACCCCCGGCAGGAGAGTAGTCGGCGGGACCTCCAACGGGACAGGACAAGGAGCTGGCAGGACCCCCGGCAGAAGAGCAGTCGGCGGGGCCTCCAACGGCACAGGACAAAGGGTTGGCAGGACCCCCGGCAGGAGAGCAGTCGGTGGGACCTCCAACGAGATGGGACAAGGAGCTGGCAGGACCCCCGGCAGGAGAGCAGACGGCGGGACCTCCAACGGGACGGGACAAAGGGTTGGCAGGACCCCCGGCAGGAGAGTAGTCGGCGGGGCCTCCAACGGCACAGGACATAGGATTGGCAGGACCCCCGGCAGGAGAGTAGACGGCGGGACCTCCAACGAGACAGGACAAGAAGCTGGCAGGACCCCCGGCAGGAGAGTAGACGGCGGGACCTCCAACGGGACAGACATACGATTGGTAGGACCCCCGGCAGAGGAGTAGTCGACGGGGCCTCCAACGGGACATGGAGTTGGCAGGACCCCCAGCGGAACCTCCAACAGACCAGGACATTGGGTAGGGACTTGAAACGTGACTAGAGAGGGGAACTAGAGACGGAACTCCAGAGGGGACTAGAGGAGGAACAAGAGGAGGGACTAGAGGAGGAACTAGAGGAGGGAACTCAAGAGGGGACTTGAGAGGGGAACTAGAGAGGGGACTCGAGGAGGGACTAGAGGAGGGACCTCGAGAGGGGACTCGAGGAGGGACTAGAGGAGGGACTAGAGGAGGGACCTCGAGAGGGGACTCGAGAAGTGACTAGAGGAGGGACTAGAGATGGGACTAGGGAATTGACTAGAGGCGGGACTTGAGTAGGGACTAGAGATGGAACTCGAGAGGTGACTCGAGAAGGGACTGGAGAGGGGACTTGAGAGGGAACTGGAGATGGGACTAGAGAAGGGACTTGGGAAGGGACTAGAGAAGGGACTCGGGAAGGGACTTGAGTAGTGACTAGAGAAGTGACTAGAGGTGGGACTGGAGAAGGGACTAGGAAAGTGACCTGAGGAGGGACTAGGGAAGGGACTAGAGAAGGGACTAGAGGAGGGACTATGGCAGCTGGGACCAGGTCTGGGGCCGGAACCATGGCTGCTGGGGCCAGAACTGGGGCTGTAACCATGGTTGCTGAGGCCGGAACCAGGGCCGGAACCATGGCCGCTGGGGCCAGAACCATGGCTGCTGGGACCAGCACTGGAGCCGGAGCCGCTGGAGTACGGGCTGGAATCTTGGCCTTGCATCTTCCAGAGACCTTTTGGAGGCTCCGTGGACCTCCAAACGCCAGACGGGTTCCTGAGACAAGGTCTGAGGTTGGAACTGGAGCCGCTGGAACCGGAACCGAGGCCTGGACCATGGCTGTGTGGGCCAGGTAATCGAGCAAGGAAACATAGCTCTGCGGGCCGGTACTGGTGCATGGATCCATGGCTGTGGAAACCGGAACTGAAGCCGGGATCATGGCTGTTGGGGCACGGGCTGGAATCCTGGCCCTGCGTCTCCTAGAGGCTCTTTGGAGACTCCGTGGACCTCCAACAGGACCGTAGTCGGATCCGAGGAAAGGGTTAGATGCGTCGGACCAGTCCTCAGGACAACTTGTGAAAAGCTGTAACCACTCCGGCAACGAACTCCTCAACCAAGGCATTTCGGCCACCTCCATTCGTGCCCTCTCGAGAATAGCCTCTTTGTCCTTTCTAGAAGAAGTTCCTTTCCACTCGGCATGATAACATTGAAGGGAAAAGTCTAGATCGAACAGATCTAACTCAAAATCTTCCATATCCGCTGGGTCCATTTTTGGTCGGTTCATTCTGTTACGAATGGGTGAAGCAGGTAGGACTCAAAGCAGAATAACGAAAAGCGAGCTTTATTAAATAATAAAGCTGTGGCAAAAACAAGGCAGAATCCAAAATATCCAAAGCAGCACAAGGAACACAGACCGTGGAATAACATGGAGGGAAAACAATGAACCGACATGGAGCACAGGGGAAGACTAGACTAAATACACAGAAGGGTAATCACAGAACAAGACACAGCTGGGCAGGGGAGGAGAAACACAAGGACAACAGGTGAACACAATCGGGTAATCAGGGAGGGAAACAGACAGAAAGCAGACAGGCAGGAAACGGGGGTGAACACTTTACACAATAAAACCCAAAGACAAGAAAAACACCAACACAGACAAAACTACAAACGTGACATAACATGAGAATCGTGACAGAATGCACCCTAAGATGTACAGTATTTTTTCTTTTTTTCTTTTTCTCCTCTTCTCTCAATTAACTGTCATTGGGATTGGGGAAACGTGTGGACATTTTTTTTCCAGAGGATTTTCCAGGATCGAACTGGTTCATTTGTATTTTGTTATATTTACCAGTGTCTTTGCTTCCGGCAACAAAGAATGACGGACCACACCAACAAAGAAGGTAGTGGAGGGGGTCTGACAAAACACTAACATACAGTTCTGTTTAAAATACAACCTTCCTCCTCCACTTTTATTTTGACAGTTAAGATATCACCATGTACACTCCTCCGATCGTTCTTTTTTGATTTGTCTTGTTTTTTTATGGCAATATATTGTTTGACATGTAAATGATCGGATGGAACATACCATGATGACATTTGGGATGCGGATTTCTATCTACCCGTCCCCTGTTAAGGAGGAAAATTATGAAGAAATGTATTTATTTTCAATGAGAACTGAGGATGGGAGCTCCAAGTTGCCAACACAAAGAGGACATTTCGTTAGATCTGAGATGTACATTTCTCTGACGTTTGTTTCTCTCTGGGTTACAACAAATTGGGTAGATGAATTGCCAGGGTCAGAAGACCCTGGTTTGGGTGGGATGTTATATTGTTTTCTTTTTATGTTTTGCGTTTGTGTTACATTAGTTTTAATGTTAAATAATAAAAGCAGTGACAATCCCTTTTGTGTATGGGGCCAAAATATACAAGGTATTACATATAATCCCACAGATATGCAGCAGTCACCATGCAAAACATGAAAATCTATTCTTGGAATATTAAAGGCTTGGGAAACCCCATAAAAAGGAATAAAGTATTGTCTCTTCTTAAAAAAGACAAAGCTGATGTGGTCTTCTTACAAGAAACCTTTCTCTCAGATACTGAACATCTTAAATTGAAAAGAGATTGGATAGGTCAGGTGTATTTCTCATCATATAAAACCCATATTAGAGGGACAGCTATTGTGATAAACAAAACTTGCCCATTCGAATTAGAAAAATGTGTTACGGACACAAATGGTCGGTTTGTTTTGGTTGTTGGTACTATTTTTGGAACCCCAATCACCTTTTTAAATATCTATGCTCCCAATATAGATGAACCAATGTCATTTAAGACATTGCTCTTCAATGAAAATTGTAAAGGATTAGGACTGATGGGCGGCGATTTTAACTGCACTCTTAACCCTACATTAGATAAATCTAACCAATCCAAGAGCCACAATCTTAAATCCTCAAAGGTCCTTCAGGGGCTTTGTGCAGAATGCGGCCTTATTGATGTATGGTGTCAACTAAATCAGGATGTCAAAGATTACACTTTCTTTTCAAATGTCCACAACTATTATTCTAGAATAGATTATGTTTGTATTCCCTCAAAATACATGCATAGGGTAAAAGAATGTAAAATGGATCCAATTCAAGAGTTTATTTAACTATTCACTTGGAGAGTGGAGAATTGGTATCCAGGCGCTGGAAATTTGATAACTCCTTAGTTAGAGATGAAAAATCCAAATAAAAAATGTGAATGTGGATAATTTACTATATAAAAGAAAACAATGACCCCTCTATAGATTATTTGGGAAGCTGCAAAAGCTACTTTAAGAGGACTTATTATCTCATACACATCTTTTAAAGTGTAAAAATTAAGCTCAGACAAGAACTTGAAAGAGAAGTAAACAGATGTGAAGTACTTCATAAATCCGCATCGACAGATGAAAAATGGAAACAATTAAACACAGCCAGAGCTAAATTAAATATTGACTTAACAAATGAAATCATAACACAAATGAATATTATCAGGCAAAAGAATTATGAATTCGGCAATAAACCAAAGTAGTAATAAGGATGCTGTTTCAATCACATTAGTATGCATGAACAGTGACATGTGACACGCCCCAAATTATGCAAATAGAATATGTCCCGCCTCCCATTGTTCGAGATCCTTTGATGTGTGGGGGTACAATAATGTTAATGAGCTACGCCCCGCCTCCCTTTGTTCGAGATCCTTTGATGTGAGGTGTTATAACAGGTAGGTGTGAAAAGCCCCCCTGTGTAGTGCCTTTGTTGTCTAATCCTTTGATGTGTTGATTAAGGCAGTCTCTTTGAAGTTATGATGTCTGGCCCCTGTCCCCTCACACCCCTTTGTAGTCTAATCCTTTGATGTGAGGGGTGAGGTATTATAACAGGTAGGTGTGATATAAGCCTCTGATGTTAATCTAGGTGTTGATTAAGGCAGTCTCTTTGAAGTTATGCGTGAGACTGTCTGGCCCCTGTCCCCTCATAGCCCTTTGTTGTCTAATCTAATTAGCCTTTGATGTTTGCCCTTTGATGTGAGGGTTGAGGTGTTATAACAGGCAGGTGTGATTTCACACCGGTGTATTATAAGCCTCTGATGTTAATCTAGGTGTCTCTTTGAAGTTATGCGTGAGACTGTCTAGCCCCCGCCCCCTCACAGCCCAGGCCTCTCCCCCTTTCTCCACCCCTTCCTGTCACACGATATGAGGCCAGCAGATAGTGGGCGGTGGAATTAGGTGAAAAAAGAAATACGCTCAAACTAAATAACAAGCCAGTCATTGCCACTCACCAAGTCACCTTTCAAAAAAAGAAAATGGCCAAGAGACGCCTCCATATGGGTTTAATCAGCGAGACGCCTGTGACAACTTACAGCCATCCGTCCGGAGCGTCAATCAAGAAACGGATGCAGTATCTGTGCCGGGTTCAGATGCCTCCAGCCGAAGAACTTCATGAAGAATGGACTCTGAAAAATGGGCGATGTTTGGGGTTATGTATTCAACTATATGGCGAATGAACTGCATTTCTACAATCTGAGGTATGGAGAAACGTATGGACCCCGTAGTGTTACAGCGACACTGAGCTCAACAGATTGGGCTGTGTTAACTCTGGTGTCTTCCAGAGATCTCCACGCAACCAATGTATCGGAAGAAGTAGTGCATCAAGAAACCACCGTGGAACCAGCGGTGTACAAGATATTTGCAGTAAAAAGCAAAGAAACGCAGACAGCATGCGAGATCAAAGAAGAGTTTGCACCGCTGCCCCTCAATGTGGAGGAAGAAGAAGGAGATATTCCCCGCCGCCAGAAGTAAGAAGAGTCCTGACAAGCACCGTCTGGGAAACTAAAAGCGAACCATCGGGGCGATGGTATTACCGCGCAAGCCGGTTGGTGACGCTGGGGAAGGACCCCTCTGATGATTTTGTTTTGGAGTATTTTAACTCTACATGCGGGGTTTTTCAGACATCTTTACGGGTGCCTCTGACTGCTTGGCTGAAAATGATTGATGGAAAAGCTACAAAGCTTAAAGAACTTTTTAAACAGAGTCAGACATCGATGGACATTATACTAGTGAAAAAGACTCTCACTTTTGCAGAGGACTCCGCCTCCCACTCAACATAACAAGTCACACCCTCCTCACCAGATCATTTACAACTAAATGTGTTATCTCTGTATCAAGATGATGTGTTTTAAAATGAATTTTGTGGAAAAAACCAACGGTGTGAGAGACGTCATAAAGACACTAATTTTAACCACAGTGTTTGTTCTCTACAAATGTTTAAAGATTGTTACAAAATGTAAAAAATAAAAAGGTCAGGAGACAAAATTAATTCAGGTGACTCTGTCTATTATTAATAATAATAATAATAATAAATTTATTTTTAACACCCAAGGACACCTTGCAGGGTTACAGATTTACAATTTACATTTACAATTTTACCTTACAAATTAAAACAGTGGATTTAGTGAAGTATCAGCCGGGGTAAGACAAGACAAACAACAGGAAATTGACTACAAAAGGACACAGGGTACAGATTATAAAGAAAATGCCAGTTTGAACAGGTGGGTTTTGAGTTGGGTTTTGAATGTTGTTATGGAATCAGACTGTCAGATGTGTAGTGGCAGGGTGTTCCAGAGTCTGGGAGCCGAGCAGCTGAAAGCTCGAGCACCCATGGTTTTGAGGCGATAGCTTGGGACGGTGAGAAGTCCTACGGATGAAGAGCGGAGGGTGCGGGAGGGGGTGTACTCCTGAAGGAGGTCAGAGATGTAGATGGGGGCAAGGTTATGGACAGCTTCGTATATGAGTAGAATGTTTTTGTAGTCAATACGGTAGCGTACAGGAAGCCAGTGTAGCTGAGTGAGAATGGGGGTGATGTGGTCGGATGAGTTGGTGCGGGTGATGATCCGGGCAGCAGAGTTCTGGATTATTTGCAGTCTATTGAGGAGCTTGATGGGAAGGCCAGTCAGAAGTGCATTGCAGTAATCAATCCGGGATGTGACGAATGAGTGGACCATGATTTCAGTGCTGGGTTGGGACAGAGATGAGCGGAGTCTGGAGATGTTCCGAAGATGAAAGAAGGCGGTGCGGGTGATGTTTTTTATGTGTGGTGCGAATGAGAGGGAGCCGTCCAGAATGACACCGAGGCTTTTCACTTGGGCAGCGAATGGTATGGGGAAGCCGTCGATGATGATGTTTGATGCTGGGGTGATATGTGAATTGGTGAGGGTGGATTTGGAGCCGATGAGCAGGGTCTCAGTTTTGCTACTGTGAAGCCCTTGGGTATATTTGCAGTTTTCCCCGCTTGAAAGGGATGGTACAGTCCATAGGAGGTTTTCACTGGGTTTCACTCATACAATGACCACAACTTTGTTTCTTTTGAGTTTTTCTTTACTTTGTTATGTGTTGTTGCAGTACAGCTTATGTTGTAAGTTGTAAGGTAAAAAACTTTAAATGAAAAATAAAAAATAATTACTGTAAATACAATACACATCAAATAATAAATGGAAAAATACAGGCTTTACATATACTTTTTAACACTTGTGAATATTGTTCTTACTTTCTTAATGTATTTTTATAAATTATGTTTTAAACAGTTTTTAACTTATGCAGTCTCATTAAAAATGCAAATATAGACTGAATTCTTAGCAGCATGCAAATCGTTTTTACCAATCTTCATCTCTCAATAAATAAAACACTCGTTTTTAAATCAACACTCATGTTGCTTTAGCTTGAGGACATCAAACAAACAAATGACACTGAACTAGACCGCACGCTCTAACGTGCGCCAAGAACGGCAAGTTGTATGATTCTTAACTAAACACACAGTTCGTCTCTCACCGGCCGCTTCTCCAGCTTTTTATGGCTGCACCAGTGCTGCTTCTTTGACGTTTCTTCTGCTGGTTCGTTGCTGCTGGACGCACGCTCTTTAGTTTGTCCCTTTCCAGCTTGGATCACTGCCCTTCTTTCAGGTGCGGTGCTTTTAAAGGTGCAGCGAAGCGGATTAGCAATTAGGGAATGATTTCAGACAGCTGCCACTCTGTCAATCAGCCCGACCTTTTAACCCCTTGATCTCCTGTGAGGATTTTTCAAGTTGACTTCACACCTCCCACTCGACTTTCCAGAGGAGACACCTGGGAGGTCGCATGTTACAAAGGTAAACTTGGGTCAGACGCTTTGTCCTGCTCTTCAGTGGGAAGCAAGACGACCAGTCGCCTGACGTCTCTGTGAAGAACTGTCGCTGGGATCTCCTCTTTGAGATTTTTCGATCTTTGGTGATTTGCTTTTGCTGTGGTAGGCCTTGTGACAGGAACAGGGTAGCTTGGGAATGTTCTGACGTTGACATCCCTCACTATTCCTTTGCTGTCCGAGTTGACACTGACCACTCTTGCAATCCTGAACTGACCCTTCAGGGCGTTTTGGTCTGCAATCCAGACGATGTCTCCGACTGTGACATTTCTCTTGGCTGTATGCCACTTGTTCCTTACGAATAGATTAGGGCCAGCGAGTTGAATCCAGTGCCTCCAGAACTTGTTCACTTGCGCTTGCATTTCTTTAAGCCTTTTGTAGGGATAGTCACTGAAGTCCAATGTTCTGACATCTCCACTCTGCGATGCTCGTCCGAGCAGGAGACAGTTAGGAGTGATGAACTGAACGCTGTCTTCTCGGCTCTGTGTTCTGGCGTCAATTGGTCTTTCATTCGTAAGATTGGCTGCCATGTAGAGAGTTGTTTGGAATTCACTCCAACTTAGCCCCGACTCTCCTCCCAGACTCTGCAGTGCTCTCTTGATGATGCACACAGCAGCTTCTGCAGCACCGTTCCGGTGTGGAGAATCGGCAGGATGAATTTTCCATGTCCATTCTGTGCCATTATTGGCAGCTCTCTCTTCTAGTGTAGCTTTGTCAAGATTGGCAAGGAATCTGTACTGTTCTTCGAGGACTGGCTTAGCCCCTACGAAGTTAGTACCTGGATCTGACCAGATCTTCTTTGGATGATCTCGTAGTGCTGTGAACCTCTGGTAGGCGAACAGGAAACTTTCAGTGGATTGAGAGTTCACCAGCTCTGTGTGAATAGCTCTGGAAGCCATGCAACAAAACACAACTCCCCAAACCTTCAGTGACACTCTTTTCTTGACATCATCCTTGACTTGGTACGGTCCGAAGAGGTCTACTGTTGTGTATTCAAAGGGGGCAGCTGGTTCTGTCCTCTCTGGAGGTAGATCACCCATTATTTGCTGGCAACTTTTTTGATTTAGTTTTTCTGCAGAGCATGCAGTTTTTTACCACTTTCTGAGCAATCCTCCGACCCTTCACGACCCATGCTCTTCTCCTCATCTTGAGCAAGGTTCCGGCCACTCCATCGTGGTTCTCCTCATGGGCTTCTCGTGCCAACAGCGTTGATACCCAGGCTTCATATGACAAGATGGGGACAGCAACTTTATCTTCATTGAAGATCTGCACGCGACCCCCACAGACCAACAAGCCAGTCTCTTGGTCTCTGTACACCACTAGCCTGTCTGTGGTTGTACTTGGGAAGGATGCACCTTGCTGTGCCGCAAGAAAGATGTCTCTTAGGGCATCTTCTCTCTCTTTCACTGAGATGATTTGCGAAGACGACACTGCCTCCCACTTTGGACTGTTTGCAGTTTGCTGTTTCCCTCTAATGAACTTCTTCGCTGCTCTCCAAATCCAAGCAACTGTCTTGACGAGTCGACTTAGGTTGCTGAACCGCTCGACGTTCACAAGGTTTAGGACAGCTGATCCTGCTGGTGGCCTTTTTGGGTGTGTTTGGGTTTGTTGCTGATCTAGCTTTAGCTCTGATGGGTTTTGTGTGTTGGCATCGTTTGGATCTGATGGCACTTGTGCCTTTGCCTTGGCTCTGGTTAGTGCTGCAACAAACGTTTTCTTTTGCAATCTGTTGACACTGTCTCTGGCAGCTGTCACCAAATCTTTGTCAGATTTCATTGGCCAGTCATCCACTGGAAACTTCAAGAACGTTGGTCCGTTCTGCCATTCTGAACTTTCACCCAGGTCTTGAGGGCTGGCCCCTCTGGTTATGATGTCAGCAATATTAAGAGGACCAGGAACCCACCACCAATCTTGGATCGCTGTTGTGTTCTGGATCTCTCCGATTCTGTTTGCGAAGAAGGTCTGATAACCATAGTTCTCTCTCTGGATTGCACCGAGGACTGTTTGGCTATCAATCACATGGAACCACTTTCCAACCTGGATCTTGCTGTGCTGCTCGAAGTATGTTTTGAGACGTGAGGCAAACACTGCTCCGCATATCTCTGCCTTAACAGCATCACCTTTGTGGTCTAAAGGAGTTAGTTTCGCCTTGGACTCCACCAGAGTGACAACTGGGCCTTGGTCGGTGTTCCACCGGAGGTATATCACAGCACCGTAGGCATGCTCGCTTCCATCGGAGAATGTTATTGCCCAAGACTTTCCAATGAAGCTTGGAGGCGTTATGGCCCTAGGGAATGTAACCTGCCCGAGTTGCACATACTCTTCGAAGAGTCGGATTGCATCTTCTCTGAGGCTGTCTGACAATGCTGTATCCCAGGTGTCTTTGACAGGGCAGTTGTCGCTCTTTGCCTCCTGGAATGCTCTCCGCACAAGGATGGCACCCTTCTGCTTGGCAGGAGTTACCAGACCAACTGGATCATACAACCCTGAGACTTGACTCAGGAGGTTCCTTCTTGTCAAAGGGTTTGGGGTTTGTGCTCTTACTTGGTCTAGTAGAAGGTCTTGGCCAAGTCGCATCTTCTTCTTTCTCTTTGAGAAGTTAATGGATGCCATTACATGGATCTTGTCTTCTTCCACAAGGTAGCCTAGACCAAGTGCTCTGTTAACTTCATCCCTCATTTGATTCGGGAGGACCATGTCATTAACTTTGGTCTTCATTGGTTTGTTGTTGTTCCCCTTCCTCCCACTTTGACCTGAGAAGACCCAAGGCTTCAACAGGAAACCTCCAGCTTTCAGGATTTGCTCCACATTTTCTGTGATGGTTTTCAGCTTCTCGAAGTCGTTGTGAGACGTGAGGATGTCGTCAACATAGCTATCATTTTGTAGTACCCCTCGCTCCTCTTCAAGGTGGGCGAAAGGAGGTAGGTTGGCTGTTTCTCGCATTGCGAGCTGTGCGATGCATCCTGCAGGCTTGTCACCAATATTGACTCTGGTGATTGCGTACTCCTCCAACTCTTTGTCCTCAGAATCCCGCCAGAGGAACCTGTGGAGGTGCATCTCTCTATCTTCCAACCATACAGAATTGTACATTTTCCTGATGTCCCCTAAGGCAGCGTTGGTTCCCCCTCAGAACCTCAGGAGGACAGCACGTATCTGGTTAAGGACGTCTGGCCCTTTCATCAGCAAGTCGTTCATGCTGGTGCCTCTGAACTTTTGACTGCTGTTCCAGACGAGTCTTACTGGGGTTGTTGTAGAGTGTGGGTTTGGTGCAATAAGGTGACTCACGAACCATACTGGTCCTTTCCAGGTCATGATCTGCTCTTTAGTCAACTTGATTGCAGCTCCTCTGTCGATCATGTCATGCACTTGAGCTCTGTAGGCAGACTTCCACTCTGGTGCCTTGGCTAGCTGCTTCTCTGTTCTTAGGAATGTTGCTTCAACTGCACCTCTGTTGTTCGGAAGTGAGGCCGGATCCTCTAGCCAGGGATACTTTGCATGCCAATGTGGTTCTCTGCTGTGATGGTCGCTCATGACATAGGTGAGTCCATCCTTTACCACCTCAAGCTCCCTTTTCTCTACAAGGGTCATTTCTTTACCACCGGGCTGGCAGTTTCCGCACCGGCAGCCTCCACATCTGGGCTTGCATGCTACGCCAATGCTGTCCCATTGCCACCATTTCAGGAAACTCTCTCTGTTGGTCGAAACAGTTGATCCCTCTTTGCTTGAGGGGTTTTGTTCTGGAATGGGGTTAGTGAGCTCTTCATATTTCACAGCTGCTGCTGTCATTGATCTCGCAAAGTGCGTCTTTGACATGTGGGCTGACACTTCAACCTCCTCAAACAGTCTGGGGTGGGTTCCTCCAACTGTTTTCCCGAGTGGTCCGTCCCACAGTACGAGGTCTCCCACGACTCTGATCCTCTGAGGAGCTAACTGGCCTTCTCTGTGGCTAATGAGAAGCTCGACTTATTTGGGCCTCACAAGCTCATCAAGAGGTAAGTCTGGGAAAAATGGCTGCAGTTGCTGAGGTGTCACACTTTTGTGGACGTCTGCAATGTTGTCAAGCCCATAGCAAACCAATTGATGTGCTCTCAGTGTGCCCTTGGGGGTGGATACACGGATTTTGAGAAGATAGCGCTTTGTCTTTACTTGAATCTTCATTCCGCCAACTCCATGTACAACGAGCATGATATCTTCACTTTTGAGATCCAGACGGCTCGCCGCTCTGTGAGTGATGTAATTTGTGTCAGATGCTAAGTCGATGAGTGTTCCGACTTTCTGTCCGGCGTTAGCTGTGACGACGAGTAGCATCATGATCACTGGAAGCTCTTGCATTCCACTCTTTTCAATTAGACTTTGTTGGTCATTTGAGGTTTTGAAGACTCTGGAGGCAACATTTGAGAAAACCTCCCTACACTGCTTTGCTAGGTCTGGTGGGAGATTTTTGATGAAATCTTCTTGACCCTCTGTGTACTTCTTTTTGCCTTCATCCTTTTCAGATCTGTCACCAGACCTCTTTGACACAGACTTGGGACAGAGGTAGTAGTGATGCTCAGCCTCTCCATCTCTGCAGTCCTCGTTTCTGCATAGAAAGTCAGGTTTGCAGGATGACCGGTCATCGTGAACCTCAAGGCACCTTGTACATGCACCCAACTTCCTTACTGAAACCTTCCTTTCTGCTGCACTCAGAGCCCTGAACTGCTTGCAGAAGTAGAGCTTCCTCTTGTGTTTGACATCGCCGCAGACTACACAGCCTTGGTCATCAGCTGACTTTGTAGACTTGGTTCTGGCACTTTTTTGCTCAATTCTGGTGTCTTTCCAACTCCGCTTACTTGGTTTACTTGGCTCCTCATCTCGTAGCTGCTCGAGCTCCTCACAGATAGTCTCTTGCTGCTTGAGAAACTCCAAGAGATAATCAAACCTTTTATCTGGCCTCACACCATTTTTTGGATCGGCTACATATACAAGCCACTCTTTTTTGAGGGACTCAGGGAGTTTACTCTCTATCGATTTTGTTACGAGAGGATTCTTTATGGCGCCTGTGTCTCCGAGGTCACTCAGGTCCCAGAGTGCTTTCTCCACGGCTTGAATCAACTCGACAATTTTCCTTGGTTGGCTACTTCTGACAGATGGCATCTTCTGAAGGTCTTCCACTATTTCAATGGCAATAGCCGTTCGATTGCCATAGCGGTTCTCCAAGACACGGAGAATGTCATCTGCAGTGTTATAAGTAGTGAGGTGAAAGTCTTTCTTGATCCTGTCATCGAGACTGTCTAGCAACTGTATCTTTTTCACTTCTCTGGAGCCTGTTGGTTCTCCCTGTTTTTGGAGCGACTCCCAGTCTCTTCTCCACCTGTGAAAATCACGCTTGTAGCCAGATAATCTGGGGAGAGCTGTGTGTTTTAGCCTAATGCTTGGGGTAAAGATGGGATGACTGGCAGTACTTGTTGATCCTGACCTTGTGTCTTCCTGTCGTCTCGCCATGATGAACTCAGCCTTTCTGGAAACCAGACTGGTTGCTTCCCGTTCGATGGCTCTCAACCGATTGCGGAAATCCTTCTGGTTTTCCACTGGAACCCACTGCTGCCACTTGCAATGAGCTTCCTTTGCGGTCCCCACCAGTGACTTCAGATGGCTGAGCATGAATTCGTAGGCCTCATGGTTGCCATCAGGACGTACTCGAGCGACACGCTCACACTCAGCTTCTGCTAGTTCTACAGCTGTGCACAGTTCATCTCCAAACTTTTGCCAAAGCATGTCTCTAAGTAGCTCTCCAACCTCCTTCAGCTTTAAGTCACATTCATTTGTGGTCCTTGCTATGTCGGCTTCTTGCTGTTCGGTTAGTTCGACTGACTCCTCCTCTTTCAGCTCTGCCTCCTTTACTGCAATGACCTCTGCCATGACTTCGTCATTGGTTTCCATGACTTTGTCGGCTCCCATGGAGAGTTTATTGAAGCTATATTGGAGCTGGTCTTCTGACATGCCGTCGTGAGTTCTGATGATACTGTTAGCTAGTCGTGTGAAGGATCGTTTTGCTGCAGTCCGCTCATTTTTGAGCTGCTCAACTGTTTTCCTGACTGTTTGATCAGCCATGTTGGATTTGGGTTCACTGGCTGTTTGCAGGGTGGTATTTTATCTTTTTCCAGGTCACTGTTTTCACTGTTCCAGCTTACAGCCCCGGTTTTTTACTGTCAAGCCCTTGGGTATATTTGCAATTTTCCCCGCTTGAAAGGGATGGTACAGTCCATAGGAGGTTTTCACTGGGTTTCACTCATACAATGACCACAACTTTGTTTCTTTTGAGTTTTTCTTTACTTTGGTATTTGTTGTTGCAGTACAGCTTATGTTGTAAGTTGTAAGGTAAAAAACCTTAAATGAAAAATAAAAAATAATTACTGTAAATATAATACACATCAAATAATAAATGGAAAAATACATGCTTTACATATACTTTTTAACACTTGTGAATATTGTTCTTACTTTCTTAATGTATTTTTATAAATTATGTTTTAAACAGTTTTTAACTTATGCAGTCTCATTAAAAATGCAAATATAGACTGAATTCTTAGCAGCATGCAAATCGTTTTTACCAATCTACATCTCTCAATAAATAAAACACTCGTTTTTAAATCAACACTCATGTTGCTTTAGCTTGAGGACAATCAAACAAACAAATGACACTGAACTAGAACGCACGCTCTAACGTGCGCCAAGAACGGCAAGTTGTATGATTCTTAACTAAACACACAGTTCGTCTCTCACCGGCCGCTTCTCCAGCTTTTTATGGCTGCACCAGTGCTGCTTCTTTGAGGTTTCTTCTGCTGGTTCGTTGCTGCTGGACGCACGCTCTTTAGTTTGTCCCTTTCCAGCTTGGATCACTGCCCTTCTTTCAGGTGCGGTGCTTTTAAAGGTCCAGCGAAGCGGATTAGCAATTAGGGAATGATTTCAGACAGCTGCCACTCTGTCAATCAGCCCGACTTTTTAACCCCTTGATCTCCTGTGAGGATTTTTCAAGTTGACTTCACAGCTACCATTAAGCTTCAGGAGGTTCCTGCCCATCCAGCTCCTGATGTCCTCAAGGCAGGTGGTGAGGGAGGTTGGGGGGAGG
This sequence comes from Pseudochaenichthys georgianus, assembly GCF_902827115.2. Classification (NCBI taxonomy): domain Eukaryota; kingdom Metazoa; phylum Chordata; class Actinopteri; order Perciformes; family Channichthyidae; genus Pseudochaenichthys; species Pseudochaenichthys georgianus. Next base: position 3,887,672 of record NC_047525.1, read on the forward strand.
GCAGTGGTGGGTTTGGAGGAAATGTAGACCTGTGTGTCATCGGCGTAGCAGTGAAAATTAACCTCATGGTGACGGAGGATTTTGCCAAGGGGGAGAAGATATATGATGAATAGGAGTGGACCCAGTACTGACCCCTGGGGGACACCCAGTGAAATAGCACTTTCTTGTGACTTGTGATTACCGAGTTGTACAAACTGTTGTCTGTCAGTGAGGTATGATGAGATCCAGGAGAGTGCAACACCAGTGATCCCAATGCCAGCCAGGCGGTCCAGGAGTAGTGGGTGAGAGATGGTATCGAATGCAGCGCTGAGGTCAAGGAGGATGAGGATGGTGAGAAGTCCGGAGTCAGCTGCACGGAGGAGGTCGTTGGTGATTTTAACCAGGGCTGTTTCAGTACTATGTTTTTGGCGGAAACCAGAAGGGTTCATGGAGGTTGTTTGTGTCAAGATGGGATTGAAGCTGTGCGGCAACCACCCTCTCAAGGGTTTTGGAAATGAAGGGTAGGTTGGAGATGGACCTGTAGTGGTTTAGATCGGCTGGGTCAGTTCCCGGGTTTTTTGAGGATGGGAGTGATTGCAGCCAGTTTGAGGGAGGTGGGTACAATTCCAGAGGTGAGGGAGGAGTTAATTATGTCAGTGATCATGGGTGATATGGCTGGTAGGCAAGCCTTGACCAGGGTGGTGGGAAGAGGATCAAGCTGACAGGTGGTGGTTTTAGCTTTACGGATGAGCTCTGAGATGGTGTATTCCGATGCTGGGGTGAAGATGGAGAGGGAGCTGATGAGTAATGGACCAGTGGTAGACATCCAGGGTGGATCACTTGAGGAGGTGCATGCTGAGGCCAGCTCTAGGTGAATGGTGTTAATTTTGGAGTGAAAAAATTGCAGAAAGTCAGTACATTGGTCAATGGAGATGTCTGGAGGCAGGGTTTGAGGAGGCTGAAGTAGGTGACTGACTGTGGAGAAAAGAACTCTGTTGTTACCAGTGCTGATGAGGTTGGAGTAATATGAGGACTTGGCATTGGAAAGCGCATTCATGTAGAGGTGAAGGTGATCCGAGTACATTTGCGTGTGAACTGAGAGTCCGGTGCTTTTGCACAGCCGCTCCAGTCGGCGGCCAGTTGTTTTGAGCTGACGTAGCTCAGAGGTGAACCAGGGGGCGGAGTGGGTGAATGAAACTTTGCGAGTTTTCAGAGGAGCCAGGGCAGTGAGGGAAGAGGAGAGACAGTTATTATAGTGATTCAGCAGGTCAGCAGGGTGGGTGGATGTTGGAGGATTGGGGTAGGAATTAATCAGAGTGGTAAGATCTGTGGGGTTAATGTGTTTAATGTTTCTGAAGGTGATGGACCATTGTTATTTGGCTTTGGAAAGGGGGGCATGGATATAAAAAATGACAGCTTTATGGTCAGAAATTGGGAATTCAATGACAGCAAGGTTAATGGGAGTGATGCCAGTGCAGCAGAGTAAGTCCAGTATGTGACCTTTGTTATTTGTTGGGAGGTTGACATGGTGTGTGATATCGAGGCAGTCCAGGAGTGAGATGAAATCATTTGCAAAAACATTGGATGGGTCGTCAATGTGGATGTTAAAGTCACCTAAGAGGATAACAGTAGGGGACATTGCACATACAGATGTTAGTAATGATGAAAATTCAGTGAGAAAAACAGCAGAGGGCTTCGGCGGTCTGTAGATGGAAATAATGGGTTTGGGGCTAGTGAGTTTTACAACTAAGCATTCAAAAGAGGAGTGATGGGGGACAGTGACAGCAATGACTTTAATGTTTTCACGGTGCAACACAGCAAGCCCCCGCCCCCTCCCAGTGGCACAGGGGTTTACTAATAAAAGCATAACCCGGAGGTACAGCTGCATTAAGCTGGGAGAAGTCATCAGACTGTTGCCAGGTCTCAGTGAGGCATAACAAAATGAAGCTTTTTGTCCATAATGAAGTCAGAAACCAGCTGGGCCTTATTGGTGAGGGATCTTATGTTAAACAGACATAGTTTCAGACAGGTAAGTTGTGCGTATGTGGATGCTTTGGAGAAACCAGACGTATGGCGTATGGCGCTGGGGACGAGTGACAGGTTAGACGGTAGTAGTTAACCTGTGTGGGGCGGCCTTCGTGTTGGCAGCAATCCACAGGGGGATATTTGCACCCAGGAGAGCTGCCAGAATGGCAGCAGACAGATCTGAACAGGTGTGCTTTGCAGGGCGCACCAGATCAGGCTATCAGGTGAAATAGAGCACAGCCCAAGTAGTCCAGTACGGTGAGCCGTGTACCGGCGCGGCTAGCTTCAAGCTACCGAGTGACAGCACAGTAGCATTAGCGCGTGTACGGATTGTTAAACGGCTAAATTAATCGTCACAATCTTAGATGGGACAGACCGGTTTGTAGCTGACGGATTTGGAGTCCAGTTGCACAAGACAACATTCAACAGAAACAGCACGAAACAGCACGAAACAATCGACAGACAACGGAGGAGGCACGGCAGCAACTTGCCAGCGGTCCCTCACTTACAGGATGTACACAGTGATTATTGCCCTGCGTCTGTTTGTGTCTTTGTAGGAATCTGACTTTTGTGAACTAATGTTTTTAATTATTTTATTACCTACAAGGAATTCTCTTTGAAGAGGGTATTAATAGTTTAAAGATCTTAATGCCCCCTTGATCATGTCTTTTTTTTTTAAAACACTGTTTCTCTAAAAGGCAAGTTTTGTGATTTTAACACTTATTTTACTGCCATTAGGCAGATTTTGGGTTTTGTTCTCTTGCCAAGATACTTTTAGACACACTTTGAGGTATGAAAAACCTTAAACATTTCTGAAAATAAAATACTTTATCCGAATACATTTTCTTTTAAACGCACTTTTTGAAATTATTTATTTATTATTTCAGTGGAACAATCCAGTTTTTGTTAACATCAATGCTTTTTTCTCTTTTCTTGTGTTACTAAGATACTTTTAGACACATTTTGGCATATGCAATACTTAACAACTGGTAGAATATGAAGTACTTTGTAAGGAATTCGGTTTCTTTTTAATGGCAGGTTTTTTTTTTTTAAAAACACTTGTTCAGTTAAACAAGGTTTTTTTCTTTTCTGATAACCTTACATATTTTAGTTATTTTCTGCTACCAAGATACTTTAAGATACACCTTGATGTACGCAACACTTAACAAAGGATATAATATTTCATTTCATTTCAAACCTTTATTTATACAGATAAATCCCATTGAGATCATTGATCTCTTTTTCAAGGGAGACCTGCTCAAGTAGTTCCACATGAAACATAAAAACATAAATAGAACAAGAAAATTACATCATACAGCATCATTTACATAATTATCCACATAAACAGGTACCAATAGCTTCCGATTGAGTAGCATCCAACCGAGCTTTAAAAACTTTAAAAGCTTTAAAAAGCTTTACATTTTTATTTTTTCACACACAAAATCAATAGTTATACTGATTGTAACATCCCCAGGACCGTCTACAGCTTAGAATTCCCCATATTACTGGAAATATCATGATGGAGTTTTTTCACATCAGTCAAAATATTCATGTGTATGCTGTTTTCGACACAAAGATGCATTACATCTACAAACAGAGCATACAATGAGAGCACATTATACACTTTTGATGTTTGTTTCATTTCTGAGGTAATGTTACAGAATGTTTCGGAAAATGAAGATTCCAGAACCACTTTAAATGTTTCGTTTACAATCGTTTCCCAATGACCCGGAATAGTACTGCCAGAACGAACGATATCCAAAATGTCTTCCAGTTTACAAAGTTCAGCCATTCTTTTTACACAGGGGTCACTACTCATTCTGTTTTCAATCGTCCCCATCACCACACTTATTAAAAGGGTATTGACTACATTATGATCAATATATATAGAGCGTTTTGCATAGTAGTTTCCCATTTTTATTTTACTTTAAAGAAAAAAAAGTCAATGTCTCGAACAAATCCCTGGCTTCAGTCAACTGCTGGTTATTAGTCTTCTTCTTCTCCATCCAACTCGGCATGGATCTTTTCAAGTCTCTCCTTGAGGCGTCTGCAATTTTTGAGATTGTGAAGAAAAGCCTCCGAAGCGCCTTGGATCCTCCAATCATCCGTGAAAATGTCTTTATCAATAAGAGTCTGGTCGATCTCAGTAATTAAGTCGGTGAGCCAGAGTCTTTTCATTAACGCGTTGTAATTGTTTCTGAAGAAAAAATCGGGCATGTCATTCAGAAAATCGTGTTGCCTCTGGCCGGGGTGACTGACTCGGCACCCGTTGCAGATTTCTTCTCTGTACCGATGTATCACCCTCTCCACAATATCATCCAACACCGATTTCACTGTGTCCATAAACAGAGACGTCTTGGCCCCAGGAGTAACATCAGCAGCAGTAGTACTGCAAGATTCGGGTGTCCAAAATGGTGGTGATGATGGTAGTCCAGGAGTCTGTTCCTGGCTGCAACTCGCGGGGGGAGTCTTGGTTTTTCTCAGATCCATGGCTAGTTTACAACGGTCGTCTTAGTGGGGTCCTTCGTTTTAGATGATTTGCTGAGTGGATGGTGGGACTTATTGCGTATTCAACGCAATAAGTCCCACCATTTTTTTTTTAAAGCGTTGTAGCTTTTTCATCTATCATTTCCAACCAAGCAGCAATAGGTCAAATTTAAGAATAAGTAATAGTTTATCAAGATTTTACGGAAAAAGTCAAAAGTATAGTTTGTCAGAAATATGGAAAAGTCATTGTGTACAAATAGTATGTTGAAAAAAGAAAGAAACTCAATTCATTACAAATTAATGAATATTTTACCCAGTTCTAAAGTGTTGCACCCCTTAAAGAAAAACCCCATTCCTTACCAAGTACTTCATAGTATACCCTTTGTTAAGTGTTGCGTACATCAAGGTGTATCTTAAAGTATCTTGGTAGCAGAAAATAACTAAAATATGTAAGGTTATCAGAAAAGAAAAAAACCTTGTTTAACTGAACAAGTGTTTTTTTGTTTTAAACCCTGCCATTAAAAAGAAACCGAATTCCTTACAAAGTACTTCATATTCTACCAGTTGTTAAGTGTTGCATACGCCAAAGTGTGTCTAAAAGTATCTTAGTAACACAAGAAAAGAGAAAAAGCATTGATGTTAACAAAAACTGGATTGTTCCACTGAAATAATAAATAAATAATTTCAAAAAGTGCGTTTAAAAGAAAATGTATTCGGATAAAGTATTTTATTTTCAGAAATGTTTAAGGTTTTGCATACCTCAAAGTGTGTCTAAAAGTATCTTGGCAAGAGAACAAAAGCCAAAATCTGCCTAATGGCAGTAAAATAAGTGTTAAAATCACAAAACTTGCCTTTTAGAGAAACAGTCTTTTTAAAAAAAAGACATGATCAAGGGGGCATTAAGATATTTAAACTATTAATACCCTCTTCAAAGAGAATTCCTTGTAGTTAATAAAATAATTAAAAACATTAGTTAACAAAAGTCAGATTCCTACAAAGATACAAACAGACGCAGGGCAATAATAGACAGAGGCTTGCCTCCGAACAGTCTCAAGGAGGCAAGAGTAAACCCTCTCCTAAAGAAACCCACTCTCAACCCGTCTGATGTTATAAACTACAGGCCTGTCTCTCTCCTCCCGTTCCTGTCTAAAACACTTGAACGCGCTTTCTTTAAACAACTCTCCTGTTATCTCCATCAGAACACACACACACACCTGTTTGCTGCCTGCGATCTGCGATCTATGGAGGCCTGCTCCCACCTGTAGAGGCTGTACTGGAGAGGTGTTTACCCTGGAGTACTGATGTACTTATATGATTCTGTTTTCTTCAAGTTTGTATTTTGTTGGTCGAGTCGCTTTGGATAAAAGTGTCAGCTAAATGCAATGTAATGTAATGTCACCTGAATTAATTTAGTCTCCTGACCTTTTTATTTTTAACATTTTGTAACAATCTTTAAACATTTGTAGAGAACAAACACTGTGGTTAAAATGAGTGTCTTTATGACGTCTCTCACACCGTTGGTATTTTTCAAAAAATTCATTTTAAAACACATCATCTTGATACAGAGATAACACATTTTCGTAAGACAACCCCGATGCTCTTTTACATAGGTAGAAAACACAATGCTTGTCTTTGAGGGGTCCTTAGTTTTAAATGATCTGGTGAGGAGGGTGTGACTTGTTATGTTGAGTGGGAGGCGGAGTCCTCTGCAAAAGTGAGAGTCTTTTTCACCAGTATAATGTCCATCGATGTCTGACTCTGTTAAAAAAGTTCTTTAAGCTTTGTAGCTTTTCTATCAATCATTTTCAGCCAAGCAGTCAGAGGCACCCGCAAGGATGTCGGAAAAACCCCGCATGTAGAGTTGAAATACTCCAAAACAAAATCATCAGAGGGGTCTTTCCCCAGCGTCACCAACCGGCGTGCGCGGTAATACCATCGCCCCGATGGTCCGCTTTTAGTTTCCCAGACGGTGCTTGTCAGGATTCTTCTTACTTCTGGCGGCGGGGGAATATCTCCTTCTTCTTGCTCCACATTGAGGGGCAGCGGTGCAAACTCTTCTTTGATCTTGCATGCTGTCTGCGTTTCTTTGCTTTTTACTGCAAATATCTTGTACACCGCTGGTTCCACGGTGGTTTCTTGATGCACTACTTCTTCCGATACATAGGTTGCGTGGAGATCTCTGGAAGACACCAGAGTTAACACAGCCCAATCTGTTGAGGTCAGTGTCGCTTTAACACTACGGGGTCCATACGTTTCTCCATTCTTCAGATTGTAGAAATGCAGTTCATTCGCCATATAGTTGAATACATAACCCCAAACATCGCCATTTTTCAGAGTCCATTCTTCATGAAGTTCTTCGGCTGGAGGCGTCTGAACCCGGCACAGATACTGCATCCGTTTCTTGATTGGCGCTCCGGATGGATGGCGGTAAGTTGTCACAGGCGTCTCGCTGATTAAACCCATATCGAGGCATCTCTTGGCCATTTTTCTTTTTTTGAAAGGTGACTTGATGAGTGGAAATGACTGGCTTGTTATTTAGTTTGAGCGTATTTCTTTTTTCACCTAATTCCACCCCCCACTATCTGCTGGCCTCATATCGTGTGACAGGAAGGGGCGGAGAAAGGGGGAGAGGCCTGGGCTGTGAGGGGGCGGGGGCTAGACAATCTCACGCATAGTTATTTGAAGTTTCAAAGAGACACCTAGATTAACATCAGAGGCATATAACACACCGGTGTGAAATCACACCTGCCTGTTATAACACCTCAACCCTCACATCAAAGGGCAAACATGAAAGGCTAATTAGATTAGACAACAAAGGGCTCTGAGGGGACAGAGATTAACACCTCGATTAACATCAGAGGCTTATATCACACCTACCTGTTATAATACCTCACCCCTCACATCAAAGGATTCGACTACAAAGGGGTGTGAGGGGACAGGGGCCAGACAGCATAACTTCAAAGAGAGTGCCTTAATCAACAAGGGGTTTTTCACACCTACCTGTTATAACACCTCACCCCTCACATCAAAGGATCTCGAACAAAGGGAAGCGGGACTTAGCTCATTAACATAATTGCACACCCACACATCAAAGGATCTCGAACAATGGGAGGTGGGACTTAGCTCATTTGCATAACTGGGGGCGTGTCACCTGTCACTGTTCATGCATACTAATGTGATTGAAACAGCATCCTTATTACTACTAACAAAGTAAACTACTTGCCTATCAATTAAAGAAGCAGCAAGCAGAAAGGGCTATAAAGGCAATTCGTCTGAAAGACAACAAGATAACCTACCACCCAAAACAGATTAACCAGACTTTTTATGAATTTTATAACAAATTATACAAATCTCAAAGTGATTACTCACAAGATGAACTGGACAATTATCTCCATAACATTAATTTACCTACATTATCTGATTTAGATCAAGAGTACTCAACTCATCAATTACAGAAGTAGAAGTTTTGGCTGCAATTAAATCTATGCCAGATGGCTTCTCGGCAGAATTTTATAAAGAGTTTTGGACTGAACTTCAACCTATATTTATGTCAATGGTTAACAACTTCTCTCACAACAGAACACTTCCTCAATCAGTGAATATTGCATATATTACTGTACTACATAAAGATGGGAAAGACCCCTTGAATTGTTCTTCATTTAGGCCTATAAGCCTCTTGGATCATCATTATAATGTATAATGTCCTTTATTGTTTTATGTTTCATGTGGAACCTATATGCTGCAGTTCTCCCTTGAAAAAGAGATCTATGATCTCAATGGGACCAATCTGGTTAAATAAAGGCTTGAAATGAAAAATGAAAATAAGATTATCACCAAATTATTAGCAAAACGACTGGAAATTATTTTACCTAAACTAATTAGTCCTGATCAAACAGGTTTTGTCAAGGGCAGATATTCTTCTGATAATATAACGAGACTTTTGAATATTATAAACCATTTGGACACCGGTCAGAAGCCATCTCTGCTTCTTTCTTTAGATGTAGAGAAGGCTTTAGACAGGGTTGAGTGGAATTTTCTTTTTGATATCTTGAACAGGTTAAATATGGGCTCTCGGTTCATAGAGTGGGTCAAATCAATTTATAAAAATCCTAAAGCAGCGGTAATTACTAACTGCAGTTCCTCAGAGGGGGACAAGACAGGGATGTCCTCTGTCACCTTTGCTTTTTGCAATTGTAATTGAACCACTGGTGTCATGTGTGCGAGACAACATAAGTATTAAAGGAGTGAAGATTAACAATGAACACAACATTTCTCTGTATGCTGACGATATCATTCTTTACTTAACAGACCCAGAAAATTCAGTACCACACTTGCACGACACGATAGAGCAATTAGGAAGATACGCAAGTAATACAATTAATTTTAAGAAATCTAATGCTTGTTTCTTAAATATGACGCCAACAGCAAATTTGGAAAAGTCTTGTTCTTTTAATTTGTCACCAGGTGGCTTTAAATACTTAGGAATACATATAACACCACACCTGGATAATCTGTTTAAAGAGAATTACAATCCACTCATTGACAAAATCAAACAGGATTTATCTAAATGGTCCACATTACCAATATCACTGCTAGGAAGAATCAATATCATAATAATGAATATTCTACCGAGATGTATTTTTAGTATGTTACCATGTTATTTATCCGCTGACTATTTTAAATCTCTCAATAGACACATCTCAAAATGTATCTGGTGTAATAAAAAACCAAGAATCAAGTTAATTACTCTTATGAAACCAGACACTATGGGGGGTCTTGGTCTTCCCAACTTTCAACACTACTTCTGGTCAGCTCAATTAAGAAATGTACTATGTTGGTCTCTGGGAAGAAAGGATTCACCATGGGTTCAGATAGAAGCCAATGTCTTTGACCCATTGCCAGTGGAAACTCTTATATTTGTTAAAGACTTCAATAAGGTGAAAAATATGGCCAAATGTTTTACAGTGGTCAATACACTTTTAGCCTGGAGGGACTGTACAAAGAAAGTTCATGTTAACTCAGGTATTTCAATCTTTTCTCCTATTTTGAACAATCCTGATCTTAGCAAATATTTGTTGTCAATTAATATAAACAAATGGACGAAATCAGGTATAAAGCAATTGAAACATTTGTTCCACAAAGATATAACATTGAAATCATTTAATGATTTAAGAGCAGAATATGACATTTCAAATAAGGATTTCTTCAGATACCTGTAAATTAGGAACGTGATCCACTCAATTATTAAAAGCAATAAATTAAGATCGGGATTGTTGGAAGAGGAGGAGATATTGATGTCATCGAGCACGATCAAAGGTAAAATTAGAGAATTGAATGCAGTTTTTTCTAAAAGAGCTCAGTCATCCTTTCCAACTTTAAAAAAGATCTGGGAAAAGGACTTAGGGATACAGATAGATGAAACTACTTGGCTGAATATCTGTGAAAGAACACATTTTCCATTCACAAGCAATAAAATCAAAGAAGCAAACTTTACATTTCTCAACAAATGTTACCTCACACCAATTAAGATGCATAACATTTCCAAAGAAAACTCTTCAAAATGTCCGAGATGTAAAGTAAAAGAAGGAACATTTATGCATCTGTTTTGGGACTGTGATCTCTTGAAACATTTCTGGGATTCGATTCATGCGCTCACAAAAGCCGTTTTAGGCATCGAAATGAGCCAAAATCCATGTTTTTCCTGTTAAATGACATGCCAAACTTTAAACTGAACCCCAAACATTAATACTAATCACAATAACATATTTTGCCAAGAAATGTATAATTTTACTCTGGAAGAATGAACGTCCTCCAACATTTAAACTTTTCATTGATCAGATAACAGAAAATTACATTGGAAAAATATAATCATGGACATATCTTTCAAGCTCTGTGGTTGCCATTGTTTTCTTATTTGGAAAATATATCTGAGATATAACCAGTGATGGAATGGTGCACGCTGTGGCTATTTTTCCTGACGGCCTGAAATACTAGTTGTGTTGTCATTGTCTATATTGTCGCTGTATTGTATAATTAATTGTATAATTATGTGTTTGTTTTACTTTGATGTGGGTTTATTTTTTTTTAAATTCTTTTAATTTTTTCCGTTTTATGTTTATTTTCATGGCTCTGTTGTTTAAGTTATATTGATAAGCATTTTTTTGCGGGTGGAGGGAGGGAGGGAGGGGGGAGTGTAGTGAGTGTACTGTGGTACTGTGATATTACAATATAAATGAAATAGCATCGATTACTGTACACTATAATGAAATAAAAAGACTTGTAAAAAAAAAAAAAAAATAGACCAGCCGCGTATTTTTAGTGGAGCCCAGCGCCGAGACGCTTCTGGGATACTTCTGAGCCGCGACGTGGCGCGACTGGTGGAAACACACACATTGACTAGAGTGGCCGCGATCGCTGTACACGGCGCAGCCGTAACGCGGCCACGGCGCAGACGGACCCGGTGGAAAACGGGGGTCAGCCTCACTCGCTCGCAGAGTATTGTTTGCGCGCGTCTGAAAAGTTTCTGACAATTTGGGGTGGAGCCATTGGACTTTGACAGCTGCCAGGAAGCCCGGAGTTGCCAGGTTGGATCATTGCCATCGTCTCAACTAGCCTACCAAGAGGAGCGACAGCAGCAAGATTAGTTTTTTAGTTAGGATTTAATGGTAAAGTTGTTCATAAAAAAATAGTATATTTGAAAAGTGTACAGCTAATATATATCAATTAATTGTATATAAAACAATATATTTTTTATATAAACTTAACACAAAATGTAAGGCAATTTGTGTTTCATAGATGATTTCTATGTTGTAACAATGCTTTTTGGCAATAAATCTTATACCGTTGGAAAGGCTGTTTTCGTACCTTTCAAGTGGTGCCACGTTTGAAAGGAACAAGCATTTGTGGGATGAGCAGCAGAGCTGAGTATGTGACAAATCTCCTCTGCCAATGCTTAACAGCTTTTTTTGCTGTTGTCTCTGTTTGGTGGATTGGATGATGGAAGTCTGATAAATAAAGACATATTGGCAACAATTGATTTATTAACAATTGATTCATTTAATAAGCAGCCTCAGTAGCGTGTGGAAGAACCAAACACAGCCACAACAGCCTCTCCTCCTCATGCTGTCACCAGCCTGCTCACACTCTGCTGTGGGATGGCATCTTATTCTTCAACCATTTGTCCCAAGTCAGCCAGCGTGGTTGTGTGGCACGGACAGCAGGGCCAAGTTGATCTCAAAACGGGGTTCAATGAGGTTGAGGTCAGGACCGCAGGCAGGAGACTCTCCACTCCTACTCTATCGGTGCAGCAATCAGCAAAGCGTTATCTGCGTCTTCTCCACACTGTGACCCTAGGATCCAAGTGCTGTAGACAATATATTGTTTTATATCAAATTAATTGATATTTATTAGCTGTACACTTTATGAATATAATTTTTTTTTATGGACAACTTTACTATTAAAGGTCCCATGTCATGGCCATTTCTACTGATCATAATTCCATTGTTGAGGTCTACTAAAATAGATTTAAATTGTGCAATTTTCCAAACTCACATTGGTTTCTCATACAGCATCTCTGTGTAGTCTGTGTATTCACTCTTTGTCCTAAACGCCTTGATGGAGCTCCTGCCCCCCAGTGTTAGAGTTGTACTCGCTACAGGGTGTTTGTGACTCTGCAGACCCTTTACATGAATAAAAAGCTACATAACACAGAAGGGGACGGGTAATAACCAGAAAAGCATGACATGGGACCTTTAAATCCCGTCCAACTAATCTTGCTGCTGTCGCTCCTCTTGGTAGTTGAGACAATGGCAATGATCCAACCTGGCAACTCCGAGCTTCCTGGCAGCTGTCAATCAAAGTCCATTGGCTCCGCCCCAAAGTGTCAGAAACCTTTCACGCGCGCAGACAGTACTCCGCGAGCGAGTGAGGCACTCCCGCTAGCAAGCAAGAGGGCTGTCCCGCTCGCAGGGGTTTAATCTACGCGCCAGGGTCATTTTATGCCCGTGTAAAAGCAAATGTTTCGCTCGTGAGTAGCTAGTTTTGTGCGCTCGAATATTGACACAATTCTGGCACAATATGTAAGTGATCGAGCTTTCAGAAAGCTTTCATTAATAGGACACCATCCCTAGGCACACACACTACCCAACTCCCTTTCATTATATTTTACAAAGCGGCTTTAGAGTAATGATCATTTCTAACCCTGACCACTGAGCTCTGTGAATATATGGCCCTGATCAAAAGCCAACACTGAACATCAAACAGGCTCATTCAGTTGTAAGTCTGGCTGTGAATTAGAGAGACATTAGAACGTGCAGTGCTGGTGCCAGGGACAGAACTGTAGCCTAACAAGACAGTTATGGGAAGTGATGACAGCAAGCTGGCAAGTGGCGTTACTCCAGACCTTCCATGCTGCTCATTCGGAGCAGGCAGCTGGCAACCGGCTGAGAGGAATATCGACAGGGCTTAAATGTTTTGGTATTTCCAAATGAGTGACAATTCACACAATTGGTTTCATTTGACATTAGCAAACCATACAGAGAGGATCATTGTGTATCATTCACGTTTATGGACAGCATACGAGACAAAAGCAGGGATAAATGACTTGCATTGGGATTCAGTTATTATTTGCTTTGCTGTAACTCCTGCCCAGCTGGACACTTCAGCAGCCAGAAGCCTGAAGCTCAAAGCCCTGTGGGCAGAGAACAGAGCATCATCAGAAATACCTGACAAAAGCACTTTCAGCAGTAAGGACTCAGCAGCACGCATAGTTAAACTCAAGGGGACAGGTTCTTTTAAAAGCTCTTGTACCAGCCTCGGCTCCTTTTGCAATTCAGAAAAACAGTTTTCAAAAGAAAACGGGTCATGATAATGGCAGAAGAACATGGCATGTATAAAGGATTGGCCCCTGGAGAGAGAAAAAGTAGTGAAGAACAATGGTGGCTCGGCCGCGCTTCAGTGCTTTGTCAGTGGCGTAACAGCAAGGTCTCGTCCGCTGAATAAACGGTATTTCCTCTGCTTGCTCTTGTGTCTCCACCACATTTAGACGCTGTGCATCGTCTCAGGACAGCCAGTGTGCACTGATCCTGGGTCAGAAACCAATCAGAAGCTGTCAGGGTTTCCTCGCCCAATGATTGTGACATTCAAAGCCTTTTTGGATGAAAAGGGGTCTTTTGGTGGTCATGTGAAAAAGAAAAATCCAAGGCACTTAGAAAATGTGTCTGAAGCCTTTATTCTGCATGGCTGGTCATAATTGCAGGCTTAAAATTATAGAAGGAAAAAAAGAGCCAAGGCACTCAAAGAATGTGTTAAAAAGCATTTGTTCTGCTCAGCTGGTGACTGAAGCTCTTTACTCTCAGTTATGACTACACAAACAGAAATGCAGAAGCTTTTTAACAGATTTCTGCAACGCCTTGAGTCGCTTACTATTTAATGAATGGAAAACAAACTCACTGAAGGACAGAAGGGGACATACAGGGGGGGGTCAGCAACACACAATCATTTCAAATCAATGAACTATGATTTAAATCAAGTCCCTCCGTTCACTCACACCAGATGTAGTAACTGTCCTTTTATTTGCTACATAAAAGGGTCGACTACAAAAGCGTAAATATGTATTAACCCATACGATTATACCAGCAGTGACGTTACACCCGCGAGAAGAGAACAGGGAGAGGTAAACGCCGCACACGGAGCCTCGTGCAGGAGCAGCTCTGTCATGTTTATTGCAGGAACAGAAATGGATCTGAAACATTAATGGAACATCCTGCCAGTCGGTCACAAACTGCAGCTCACAGATGTAGAACACTCCGGCTAAAACATGTATTTTAGCCGCTCATAGAGCAGCTGAAGGCCATGTATGTTTGGAGGCACAGTAACACTAAGCATGGACAGAGAGCTCCGTATTCTTACTCTAGTTTCTACATGTTGCCCACGTGTGCCTGTATGTGAGGCTGGGCACCCAGCCCTGATCTATGTCTCGGAGCACATCTATATCTCATGTTGAAGTCCTAGAGAATAGTTCAGTAGTGAGGACTTTACATTTTTCATCACAACAAGTATGGATGCCATAGTAAACATGGTTACCAAGCAACTGCTCCTCAGCCTGCCAATCAGACGTTGATGGTTCGAGATTCATACACAGATATGGTCACACTCTCCTTTCCTACTGTTCATGTAACTCAGTCGACACAACCTTTATTCAATGGTTTATTTGATATATAGTAATTTCATAAACAGCACTTTTGATCAAAATGTCTTTCGATGTATTCTCCTGAAGGAGAACTATATGTCAGCCGATCACCTTCAGCCTGATGTACGCCGTTCAGGATTTACTGCACGTCTAATAGATAAGGCTTAGTCTTTAAATTAGGACTTAGGATCTTTAGTACCGAACCTGCTGCCAGTCACACCACTGGTGATACAAAAAAAATGCTTGTGCTGAGCATTTGTGCCCCTACTGTTCCTGTCAGGCAGCTTCTGAAATGCTTTCTCTAATGGAAGCTGGCGTTCCACCTTCCTTCAGTATCTCCTCCGAGGCGCAGCAGGGAGGATGCCAGCAGGAAAAGTGCCACCGTCAGGAAAAGTCCTACTTGGGTTTCAGATGTGTCTGTTTAATAAACAATGTCATGTGACAGCTGTGTGACCTCCATCTGCAGCAGCTTTTCTACATCCTGGAGTAAACACTTTTTCCTTTTGGTGAACACCAGCTCAGAATGAACAGTTGTCTTTGAATATTCTGAAAATAAATGTATTTTAGCTCAAATATTTAGAGATGAAGGAAATGTATTGCATTCTATTAAAAGAGGGCTAACATATTTGGTTTGGTTTTAAAATACTGTCACTTCCCAAAACAACTTGAACTTGAATAATTGAAATATGGTGATCGAGTGAGCATGTGAGTGTGTGGAATTGAGTCAAAAATAATACTGAGGACAGGAGACAAAGAGGCATACACACACAATTAAAGATACATTCCTAATGTGTATTATTATTTTCATTGAATGCATTGACAATTTACAATAAGTTAAAACAAGCCATCCTTTGTCTGTAAATCAGCACGGCAGCTCATCTTGCACAAGGTAGTTGTCGTGCTGTGTTGTGATCAGTGGACACGGTCCCTGATCCCAGGTGAGGGGCCTGATCTGGAGCTTTATTTGAATTTACATTTTCCCATGGTCACTTTCAAGATTGTTCAGAGCCTGCACATATTACAAGTAATAGAACATGTGATCATGGACGTTGGATGGAGCAGCTTGAGCGAGTCAGAGATCTCCCCTCCTGACCTCGGAGTGCTGCCTTCCTCTTCAGATGCTGCGGCATCAGAGATGTACCTCAGAGAGTGAGAGTCCCTCTCTGAGGAGAGCACACGTGCTTCAAGCTTCAAGTCATTATGTCTTTGAGCCATCTTTTATGAGATGCTGGATCTGGATGCTAACAGATAGTGTATAGCTCATGGAGAGGAGTATAATTCAACATACCACACAATGGGGTGTAGCTTTCCCATTTAAAGTATTTATGGATTTGGTTTAATGATAACAAATACATTTTGGGACAAACATGAAATACTTGATCTAAAGTAGAAAGGACTGTATGTAAGATGCACTCAGCGGGGGCTCCATGCCTTTTGTACGCAGGACAGTTTGTAGGGTTCCACCGGGACGCCGCGTTAGAAGTGACTTGGTGAACATGAACCATTCTGTTCAGGTTCCACCGGGACGCCGTGTTAGAAGTGACTTGGTGAACATGAACCAGTCTGTTCAGGTTCCACCGGGACGCCACGTTAGAAGTGACTTGGTGAACATGAACCAGTCTGTTCAGGTTCCACCGGGACACCGCGTTAGAAGTGACTTGGTGAACATGAACCAGTCTGTTCAGGTTCCACCGGGACGCCGCGTTAGAAGTGACTTGGTGAACATGAACCAGTCTGTTCAGGTTCCACCGGGACGCCGCGTTAGAAGTGACTTGGTGAACATGAACCAGTCTGTTCAGGTTCCACCGGGATGCCACGTTAGAAGTGACTTGGTGAACATGAACCAGTCTGTTCAGGTTCCACCGGGACGCCGCGTTAGAAGTGACTTGGTGAACATGAACCAGTCTGTTCAGGTTCCACCGGGACGCCGCGTTAGAAGTGACTTGGTGAACATGAACCAGTCTGTTCAGGTTCCACCGGGATGCCACGTTAGAAGTGACTTGGTGAACATGAACCAGTCTGTTCAGGTTCCACCGGGATGCCGCGTTAGAAGTGACTTGGTGAACATGAACCAGTCTGTTCAGGTTCCACCGGGATGCCGCGTTAGAAGTGACTTGGTGAACATGAACCAGTCTGTTCAGGTTCCACCGGGACGCCGCGTTAGAAGTGACTTGGTGAACATGAACCAGTCTGTTCAGGTTCCACCGGGACGCCACGTTAGAAGTGACTTGGTGAACATGAACCAGTCTGTTCAGGTTCCACCGGGACGCCGCGTTAGAAGTGACTTGGTGAACATGAACCAGTCTGTTCAGGTTCCACCGGGACGCCGCGTTAGAAGTGACTTGGTGAACATGAACAATGGAGATAGCTACTTTGAGAATTTCTTACTTTCTGAGATCTTCTATCTACACCATCAGGAGGTCGTGGAGCTCGCCTTTTATAAATGCATACTGAGAATTCACTAGCCATAGTTCTGAGGTAGCTACCAAGTCTCACTGTCTTCTGGTGAAATCACTTGGTATCGTTCTAGGGAAGATGTCAAACTGTATTGAGTGTCTTTTTTTACCTTTTTATTATTCAAAACATAGCCAATCATTTGTCCACACAAGTAGGCTTCACATGCCTCACATGTGGTGTTGTGGGATGCTTCTGAAGACGGGTTATTTGGGTATGGTTATTATTTCCCCAGGACAGAGGAGAGTGTTCAGGCTCCATCATTTCAATCCATTTGTGAATGGAACATCCACGGCCATCAGAGAGGTTCATTGCCCCCCAGTCCTCCAACATGTGCGGCGACACACTCTCTCGCAGTATGCAACCTTGCTGCCACACACCTGTCTGACATCCTCTCTGAACATCTTCAACACCTGTGTTAGGTTTGTGTTAGCATTGCCCATCGTAAGTCCGCTAGCACATGGCCAAGAGAAAAACGTGTTCCTTCCTCCAGACTATCTCTCCGGGGTCTCATGAAACTCTCTTTTTCCTTTGACACATCAATACCGCCTGCTGTCTGCCGAAATCAATGTGTGCCCATGCTGCACACCTCCCTGTAGCAACCAAGACACCCCGAAGCTTGGGATGAGGAAAGCTTGAGTGCAGATATGGTGCACCGCTCTGTGGCTCAGTTTTCTGCAACAGAGTTCCACAGAGAGCAGTGTGCCATTCCAATAGTTCCTATAGCTGCTGCTGCTGCTGCGTGCTCCCCCTGCTCCCTAAAGATGCATGTGTAACCATGGGGATGAATGAGCCCTGCACATACACACGTGTACACGGTGACCGTAAATATACCAGCAGGCATGTGTAACCAGCACTAAGTGGTATGTAGGAGTACGCTAAACAGCTGCGCTTCACCTCAGTGCAGTGGAACTGGTAGTTTGGCACTATCCGTCCCCCCCCCCCCCATGACTTGGTGACAGATGTGATCTGAACTTCAACTGAACATGAAGTGTGTGCTGAGCGAGCAGATGAATGATGTCATCCTGAAAGTGATGTTGTACATAGGCGTAGAGCTGCCTCAGTAACAGTCAGCTGTTCAAAGGTTAGGCAACTGTGGGGGTGGGGGTGGGGGCTGCCAATACTTGACTAGAATGATGTAAGAAGCGGAGGGAGGGAGAAAAATGAGACGCACGGAGCAAAGGAGAGAGAGGGAGAGAGAGGGGGGGAGTGAGAGAGGTTCACTGCTCCGATATTCTTCTCACTGTCGGAGACACAGACGGAGCTCCTCCCTGCGGGTCTCCGAGCTGAGGTAAGCTGCTTTTCCTCTCTCCCACTCTTTCAAATATTACAGAAAAATGTCACAATGTGTGGCAGTATTTTAGAACGGTATGAATAGAATCATGCAGAGTAATTGTCCCGTGTCCGCGTTGATCTGAATGCAGAGACGGTGGTGTAACGCTGAGCACAGAGAGAACACTCATTAAGAGTCTGTTGTGTGTGGGTGTTATCAAGTGGAGTGCGTCATGCAAACTGCACGGACCACTTCAAACAGCATCATGTGCAGGACTCCAATCTGTCAGGTTCTGTCGACGTGGAAAGCCTGCTTGTTAATAATGACGTGCAACTGACGTGAGAATATATCTAATGAGCCGTTTGCATTATCTGTCTCTCCAGCCGTACTCCAGCAGAAGTGACTGTATTCAAACACCAGCACCTCGGACAGCGACACACCGCGGCTCTCACACGCTGCGAGGAGAGCTCAGAGCCGGTTAGGAGCACAGGACATGGGGCTACCCTGGCACGGCCCCCGCTAGGTTGCAATGAGCTGTAGCTTGTCCATGGCACACTAACAGTGGAGGAATGCCCTTGACAGCAGACTGCGCAGAGTTGTTTTCAGCATGACGGACACTGAGCCATCAGCCGCAGACTCGGTGGCGAAACAAGACTAAACCCGTGCATGTTTAACCAGAGCTGAAGACTCTTTGCCAAAACACAGCCTAACACTTGAGTTCTTCATACTACCATGGGGATAAGGCATATTGTGTTGCTGCTCATATACCTGGACCCTCTGTGCGCGCTGGGCGCAGCTACAGGCGGGAAGAAAACCAAGCAGCCGCCCCCCCGAAAGCCTCCCAAAGCCACCGAGGTGCCCACAGCTGTCCCGCTGAACACCCTGCCGCCGGCACCCGCCAGCAACCACGACACATGCCTGGGCTACTACGACGTGAGCGGGCAGTATGACAAAATGTTCGAGTGCAACAACACGAACCACCGGTACTGCTGCGGGACGTGCTACCTGCGCTTCTGCTGTGAGTACAAGAAGGACCGGCTGGACCAGAAAGCCTGCAAGAACTACCAAACCCCGAAGTGGGTGCAGACGGTGGTCCCGTCCCCCATACCGACCGGAGAAACGTACGATCCGAGCATGGATCAGACCAACACTGCGGTGTACATCACCTGTGGGGTCATAGCCTTCATCATAGTGCTGGGGCTGTCAGTCAAAGTGGCGTACGACAAAGCCACCGAGCCCCCCCAGGAGATGAATATTCACAGGTGAGTCGGATGCACAGTTTAACATGACAGCCTATCACGTGAGAATGACTTGTGCAATCCGTGCATGTGTTTGAAGCACACACACTCCACTCCATGTTCTCCTGAGTAAGGTCACAAACAAATAGAGACAGACATCGAGAGCTCCTTGCAGACGAAAACAAGCATGGAGTCATTTTGAGTGCAGTCGTTTCCAATGTACCGTAATACAACCTAGTTAAAGTGTAAGTCAATGTATTATTCAGACCGACACTAGGACAAAAGAATAACATCGTGCATACTTGAATCACATTAGCCCATATACTTGGTCCATATAACCAAGCCAAAGCAGCCAGCTGTCACCCCCCCCCCGTCACAGTCAGCTGTGTGCGAGTGGGGGTCTGCAGAGATGGGATGTTGCTCCCGAAGCTGGCTCTCCTCCGGGCTTCAGCACGGCGCTGGAGCACACGTTGTCCTCCATCGGGGAACAATGCTGACACACATGATTTCCTCCAGATTAATAGCTGTTTGTGTTGGATGTATAGTTCAACACACGAGCAATCTGAAGACTGTGAATAATGGATAGTGTTAACTGCATGGGCTGTATCAAGTGCGTGCGACATCGTGCACGCATCACTGCACACTCACGGGGGGGGGCAGTAACATTACCATGTGAATGTAACAGCAGAGGTCATGTGAGGTCACACACGTGTCACACAGAAAGCTTTGAGCTGCTGCAGCTCTGAGAACTCATTTGTATCATTCCCCAAAGCAAACAAACACTTTGTGAACTTTCTCTCATCCTGATGACTTCTCCCTCTCTTCCACTCTCCTCCCTCCGGGCTCCTCCCTTCCATATGCACCTGGTGTGCGCTCTGGAAAACATTCAAATGCAACCCAATTAGACACTCATGCACCAAATGTTGTCGTATTCCCAGAATAAGAAATGAAGGAAACACAGCAGCCGTGCTGAAGCGTGACAGCACCACACTGTCTGAACAGTTAGCCGCCTTCTGCATGAAAGAACACACACGCTCTCTCTTCGTCTCTAACAGGTTCAGCTGCACTGACAGACACACGGTGCAGTGGTAACACTCATTCTTGTCTACCTGTTTCCCAGGGCCCTGGCAGACATCCTGCGGCAGCAGGGGCCCATCCCCATCTCGCAGTATGACTGTGAGAACTTTGCAGCAATGAACGGCTCACCCAAAGACAACACGCCAGTCAGAACCTCATCCAAGAACCACTACACCCCGGTCCACAGCTCCAAGTCCAGCCACGGTAAGTCCTCTCTCACCTCCAGCCCCTGTGGCTGACTCAGTGCTGCACCCTTTAGCCTCAGTGTGTCTGTGTAAAGCATGTGGGGTACAACCAGCATGTGGCACTCCTCCAGAGAGCACCCACTGTGCCCACCCCTTCCAGCAGTGTTTCTCCAATGATAACATCCAGTAATCATCCGGTTTGAGGGGAAGGGAGAGAGTGAGAGAACAAAGGGGTCTGCTCGTGGAGATAGTCCCAGGCTGGCAGCGTGGTGCAGCGCTGCCGCCTGACGGGCTGGGGGCGTCCTCTCCGTCGCTCAGGGGGAATGAGATGCACGGCATGATCTAACAGGTATAGAGCATACATGTGTATTATAGGTGGATCCAAAGACCCTCGAGGAGAGGATCAACTGTTATGTGTGAATCCTCCGGTCCAGTGGAAATCACATGCCTCCAAACATTAGAACAAAAATGATAATTGTTTTCCTCCATGGGTTGAGAAATGTTACTCCCTAGGATTTCATTTCATCAGGATCATATGAAATAACTGTTGCTTCTGTTTGTGGAACAGCGATATTAGAGGCACAGCCTCCTCTGCACTCTGCCTTTGAGTAATAACAACCATTCTCCCTGTTTCTTACTTCCATCCTACAGATCAAAACAACAACATAGTGTTGTTAAAAAATAGGTTTAAGAAAAACATCTATTCTCCACCAAGAGATTGTGTTTGCAGTGTCCTGTCCTCACTGTCACCTAGAAAGGGTCCGTGTCCTTCGGCCCTTTGGAACGTAGCATGTATCTGTTTGGGATCAAGCAGATGGCCTCAGCAGCCTGCTGTCACTGAACGGCACAGTTAAGGAATGTATATAAAATAACACGTATTTGAACCAATAATAATGCTTCTAAGAGATTCATGTACATGTTTGTATTTTGAAATATGTTTTCTTGATTTAAAGATGTTAAACCATGCTACTGCTTTTCTGGGAATGTGACGAGTGGATCTGGAAGTGTTTTCCCACCACAGACTGTGACGTATACACACTGTGATTATTCACACATGTGAATACTCAACCCAGTCTCACGGCATTTCGTGTTCACCAACACGATTTTTAATCTATTGATTCGTGTTCACCATCACGATTTCCCCCTTTTTTTCGTGTTGCACAGCACGATTTTAAAAGCAATGTATTTCTACTGGTAATGTGTTTCGTGCCTGCAGGCTGCAGCACGTCTTTTTCTCCGGTCGGATCGTGGAAGACCGGAAGCTGTGTGGTTCATAAAAACATGTTCTTACTCAATATCAAGCCACAGTTATTGCTTTTATTTTAAATCGTATAATTTCTGACTTTTGTTTCCGTCTGTGAGGAAAATAAATGGGGCTCAGAGCCTCAGAATACTGAAATCTGTATTTTTTAAATCTTTTTTTCCTTCTAATTTGTTATTCTTTTCAAAATAACACACTGTTATTTACTCACCAATAACACACAATTATCCTTGCTTTTATTTATTGGTTTGATTCCATAATCTCGGGCTTTTTCGGCGTCCGTCAGGAACTGAATTTCAAAATAAATATAACCGGAAACAGACGTAGGCGATTACCCAAGATCCTCAGCTATGGTTTTAAGCTCTCTGATTGGATGTGTTAGCCGCAATGCATGCTGGGAGTTGGTGTTTATATTATATGAAATCCGGAAAACATTTTAAAAGTATAAAATAATACTTAATTCCGAGTGCTCTTGCTTTTCTCTTTGAAAGTCATCACATAACGGCATTGTAATACACGGTTCGGCTGCATTACATATTACAGATCTGCCGTAGTTCTTTATTTAGAGAGCCCTGATGAGAAGACCTTTGGAAAAACTGGAAGAAATGCCGCCGAAACTGAATATTTGACGTGGATCATAAATATATCAACAATTAAACAACATCTTCAATTTCTCTTCACACAATACGTCTCCTTGCAGTATCAACACTAATTCGGCTGACTTTTACATTTGATCTAATTCATAGATGGGTTATATTTACACCATAACGGTGCATAGCTGATAGAAAAGGACTGTAGTTTTTAAAGATATTACTGATTTTCTTTGAATGTAAGAATGTAAATACTGAGTCTGAAATAGTATAGCAATATGCTGTAAAATGATGTGAAAGCATGCATAAAACTATACATATTCAGATGTTGTACATACACACTAATAATACAAAGTTGTTATGGCTGTGTGCACCTTGTGTGCACCTCCTAGTGGTTAAAGCACGTTATTGAATTATTGTTTTTATGTGTTATATTTGATTAAAAAAATATTAAGAGTACATACTTTCATAGGGAGAAAGTATAAATATAGAAATATAGAATATAAAAAATCAAGAAGATACTATAAGTGATCTCTACAATAAAACAGTTTAGTGCAGGATGTACACAGATATTAATAGGAGGAGGTGCAAAACAGAAAAACGGATTAACCTTTATTTAAACATTAAACAACAGATTAAGGTCTTTGGGAGTATCTATCTACAGATAAATATTAAGCCTGACAAAGTACTTAACGTCTAATATATTGCTTTCCTGCAATGTTAACTATGTTGAAGCACTTATTTTAACTGATATTATACACATTAATTATACTAGTAATTGGGTATTAGTTTAATGGTGGAGGTATACACACATATTGATAGATGTCTTGTAATGCACTGTTGAGGAACCTGTGACCCAAGTTTTTCATTCATTGCATAACTACACCGTAGTTGTGTATGATATGTCAATAAACCTTTGAAAATCTTGAAAGGGATGTGCAAAATAGCCATAATATACAGTCTTTAATTAACTATTAGTAGAGAATAACGAGTAATGAATATACTTTATTACTCGTTTCCATTCGTGTCAATTGCAGATACATGTTTAGTCTTCTCAAGCACCAACTATCAAATATCTCTCCTGATTGTTGGCACTTGACAATCACCTTACCTGAATTTTACTCAGGTGTAACTAAAGTCTGATTTAAGGGTTGTTTATATTTCACATCATTAATCAGAATCTGCAAAGTAACTCAAATAAATGCAGTGGAGTAAAAATACCAGGTTAACCTCTGAATTGTAGTGGAGTAGAATTACAAAGTAGCAATGAGCTGTCATGTGGGTATATATTAATGCTGCGCATTATGGACACAAGCGATTTTCACCCATTTATTAATTATATGTTTTACATTTGATAACACCAATGTGTTTAATACTGGCAACTTCTAATTGTTGGAAAAACGAAAACGTTCAGTAGAGACGTCCCATAGAACATTTTGCGAAACACAATAGCCAGCATGTATAGTTCTGGGGGGGTGTTCGATTCCAGTTTTGGATAGTCTGGCGTGGTTTCGTTCCATTTCACACAGCTGTTTGACACTCTGCGTAACCTTACGGGGACTGTAGTCCTTAAACGATAGCTGGGGATTATGGGTAGTGTAGTGTCTTCGGCCATCCTAAACTCAGAAATGTTGACAATCGCAATGATGTTCGAAATGTCCCTTATAGGCCTACGTCTGTTTCCGGTTATTTTTATTTTGAAATTCAGTTCCTGACGGACGCCAAAAAAGCCCGAGATTATGGAATTAAACCAATAAATAAAAGCAAGGATAATTGTGTGTTATTGGTGAGTAAATAACAGTGTGTTATTTTGAAAAGAATAACGAATTAGAAGGAAAGAAATATTTAAAAATACAGATTTCAGTATCCTGAGGCTCTGAGCCCCATTTATTTTCCTCACAGACGGAAACAAAAGTCCGAAATTATACGATTTAAAATAAAAGCAATAACTGTGGCTTGATATTGAGTAAGAACATGTTTTTATGAACCACACAGCTTCCGGTCTCCCACGACCCGACCGGAGAAAAAGACGTACTGCAGGCAGTAGAAATACATTGCTTTTAAAATCGTGCTGTGCAACACGGAAAAAAGGGGCAAATCGTGTTGGTGAACACGAATCAATAGATTACAAATCGTGTTGGTGAACACGAAATGCCGTGAGACTGGGTTGAAATACTGACATATTGATCAAAGTTACCAGGGCATTACAAGATGTAAGTCAGGATGCTTCTGAGTGTGCTGCAGCACACAGCGGCTCAACCCGTTCAGGAGTGTTACCGTGGATTGGAGCTACAGGACAACTAAACACTGTGTGTATTGTTCTTTACATGACAAGAGTCTGTATTCACGATATATTATTTAAAGAACAAGACACACAAATATTTAGATGTCCTGTCGCTCCAATCCACGGTCATACTATACAATATAATATATAATATACAATATACAAGTCGGCCGATTTCTGCTACATTGCTGTGCATCAAAACACATGAATGCTTGTACCAGTTGCTGCTCAGTGCTGCGACCTCTCTGCGTATCACTCGTACGCAGCACCACTCCTCCTCCGGTCGGTTCCTGCCCTGCAGAGGACGTGCTGATACGCAGCTGCACGTGGCGGGCTGCCTTCACTACGACCTTGCATGCATTTATACTCAGTAAAGGTTGCCATCCATGTATCATTCTATCCGGTAGCAGGCTTCGACCTTTCAGCCTGTTTGCACAGAATAACTGCAAAGAGAACACAACAAAGCCAAGCCCCCTTTTCTCCGCGCAGAAAGGCAGTGACAGTCTTAGCAGAGCGTGGTGACGTGTGCAGATCCATGGTGAGCTGCGCTCCACGCCTCCAATGGCTCTGAGGCGCTGTGGAGATGAAGCCTACTTGCTTTCAGAGAAACATGCATATTCATGTGCACAGAGCGGGGAGGAGGCCTCTTGGGTGGGCGCTCCTCGGCTGCAGTCATGGATGTCACTTCACATCCAGAGGCTTCTTCAGACACTTCAAACCAAGTGCAGAGAGGATCTGAACGTAGGTCAGAGTGGGCATCACGCGCAGCCTCCTCTGTCCTCACCACGCAGAGGCTCTCAGCAGAACTCACTTCCACACCAACGTGTTTCATCCTCAGCTTTGTTTAGGCTC
The DNA here is from genome assembly GCF_902827115.2 of Pseudochaenichthys georgianus. Lineage (NCBI taxonomy): Eukaryota > Metazoa > Chordata > Actinopteri > Perciformes > Channichthyidae > Pseudochaenichthys > Pseudochaenichthys georgianus. The sequence goes on from NC_047525.1 coordinate 3,913,566, forward strand.
AATTCTAAAAATACATACTCATTTATGTTTTTCATATTTGTGTAGTGACATGAATTCCTTGGTGCGCTGCAAAACGTTCCTGCATCTTTAGAACCATACATAGTTCTAAAATAACAGATCCTAAAGCCAAAGAGTAGAGACAGCTTCGTCTGATACCAGCCCGAGTGCTGCTAGTTCCTCTGGCATCCCCTCTGCATGGCTGCGTGCTCAGTTCCTCTCCTCGGCCAGGGTGTAAACTCTGAGGAAGGAAGCAGGAGACACCTTTACTGAGGGCGCCTAGGGTTAGAGTCACTGTGTGAGTAATGCAGCTGGCCCACAGCGCGCTTCAGATCAACTTGATTTATTTAGCCGACACCACAGGCAAAGAGTTTCCTTTTTTAAAGTATTGCTTGGTTTCCTCATACTCACTTTCTTAATGTGCAGGATAATGAAATGTATTGTGCAGGTAGCAGAGAGTAGCTGCTTCTTCTGTCACAGTGTGCTCAACAGAAACAAAGGATCCTCCATAGAGCACCACGTGTGTGAGTTATAGGTCTGTGTTCCCTGCATCAGCAGAGTGAAGCCAGCAAGAGAGAAGCATGACGGTGTTCACGTGTGGAGCCAGGGTCTGTGTGTCTGAGCAGCATGAAGGTCAGCTGCTGCGACCACTGCAGGTCTGATGATAGAACACAGGTCCAGCTATAGAGCAGCCTCCACCGGCCCAACAGGAAGTGACAGGTCCAGCTATAGAGCAGCCTCCACCGGCCCAACAGGAAGTGACAGGTCCAGCTATAGAGCAGCCTCCACCGGCCCAACAGGAAGTGACAGGTCCAGCTATAGAGCAGCCTCCACCCACCCAACAGGAAGTGACAGGTCCAGCTATAGAGCAGCCTCCACCCACCCAACAGGAAGTGACAGGTCCAGCTATAGAGCAGCCTCCACCCACCCAACAGGAAGTGACAGGTCCAGCTATAGAGCAGCCTCCACCCACCCAACAGGAAGTGACAGGTCCAGCTATAGAGCAGCCTCCACCCACCCAACAGGAAATGGTCGACATTTACAGATATTGATTTCATGACTTTTAATATTCATCAGAAGGCACTTTTATAATCACATTAAGTGAGCCTTCCCCCTGCCATGCTCCCCCCGCGCACGCACGCGCGCACACACACACACACGCACGCGCACACACGCACATGTACACGCACACACACGTACATGCACGTACATGCACGCACACACACGCACACACACACGCACACACACACACGCACATACACGCACACACGCACACACACACACACACATGCACACGCACACACACACGCACATACACGCACACACGCACACACACACACACACACACACACACACACACACACACACGCACACACTCGATAAATGTCCTCAAGGGATTGAACTTCAGTCAGCGCCAGCTGGCTCTGAAGACTACACGTTTCAAATGTTTAGTTTTAATGAGGAGATGGAGTTAGTGAGCTTACAGAGGTGTGTGATGCACGTCTTCATCACAGGATGACACTTTGATACAAAACCAAGTCAAACAAATACATGAAATAAAAAGAAGATATAATAAACATATTGATTTCAATTATTCATTTTCTCTTGTTGAAAAAATAAGATTGCATTGTTCACTATTTCCGACATTTTAAGACTAAAGTATTTCATTTGGCTTTTCCGTTTCTCTGTCTCCCGTTGTCTCGTTGCCTTGGTCAGACGAAGGGTAGATCAAATGGTCCCACTTGTCTGCTGATGCAGTTTACTACCAGGAAGTCTTTTGGACTTTTACAACAAAAAACCCACATTAGATTAGAATCTATGTATCAGTTGCCATAATATGGAGTCCTAACTTGGTTAAGTGTAGATATAGAACAGGTATTAATCCTGCAGAACTGAAGGTATCCATGTATCTCTCGAAGGTACGCATGTTCTGTCCAATGCAAAGGAGTTGCTCTGTGTAGGTAGTAACACACTACTAATGTTTAAGTTTAAAAATACTGTGTGTATATGTCTGCCTAATTGATTGAGTGTGTGTGTTGTGTGTGTGCGTGTGCGTGTGCGTGTGCGTGTGCGTGTGTGTGTGTGTGTGTGTGTGTGTGTGTGTGTGTGTGTGTGTGTGTGTGTGTGTGTGCACAGGTCTCCACTATGGAAAGGAGAGCTCTTTGAGCAGTGGAGGTGCTGACCTTCACAACTTCGTCTCCTCTGGTTCTGTGACGCTGGGTCGAGGCCATCAGAAAGGTAGAGTAGTGTTTCTCTCTTCCTGTCGGGGGGCTGGAGATCACTCTTCTACCTAACACGCTGTGTACACGCTTAATGCTAAAGTCACCTGCATGTTGTTCCACTTGCGGTATCAGTGATCAACAGCCAGGCTGACTCCAGAACTCGTACATTTGGTTCCACTGCTGCCAATGTGTTTCTTCACTCGCTCTAGACTGATTTCCCTTTCATCATACTAACTACAGCAGCCGACTAGCTTGAGGAATACCAGCTCACATTGAGGAGTGGTCTACAATGAGACCTTTTACAGAGTGTCATGGCCTTGTTTTCAAGGGCAGGAAGAGCTGCGGGGCCCAAAAGATGCTCTCGCTATTTTAATGGCCACCATCATATTTACGTTAACATTAAGTTAGTTGTTTTTTTGCTAGCCTTCGCTTCGTTTGTTTTCATCCCAGAGTGGATCCATATGCAGCCAGAAATAAACCTCTGCTGATATGCTCTGAAGTTCACCCCCCCACACATTTCAACCATAGATGAGAAATGGGGAGAAATATGATTAGGTTTGTATGAATCCTAATTCCCTCCTAATGGACTGCATAAGAGCAGACGAGCCTCCCTCTGGTACCTCTGGCTCTATACATCATGCACACAGCATGGGGCATGCCTAAGTGTTCAGCATCTGTGCACTGAAGTCTGTCTTTTCTTGCAGCGGGTTGCCTCTGATTCTTGTGCTGAAAAAACTAAATAAACTTGACGGATTGAGATCTTGGATAGGTCTGCTGATGCTAAGATTTCTTGCAAAAAAAAGGGTACGAAGCATGTGCCGAGCTTCTCTTTCCAATGTTAGCAGTGGCGTAACTATCGACAGTGCAGCTGGTGCAACGCACCGGGGCCCAGAGCCGGCTAAGGACCCATGCAAATATATATTAAAAAAATATATATCTTCAAAGTAACCAAGCAACCTAAATTAATTTGTAATTTGTCTGTCCAATAACCTTGCTCCCTTTCATGTCATGTCATACCTTGCGTGACGAGCGAACCGTTTAATCAAACTGTACTGTACTGTAGCTAGCAGCAGCAAGTTCGGCAGCATTATAACAAATGTAATAGCTTCCATTTATAATGTACAGCAAACCAAAGCACAAGAGCGGCGCTCAAAAGAGAAAGGACAGAGAGAACAAGGAGATGCAACAAAAAATTAGACCGTTTTTTTTGTCATACATCGTCCTCGAAATCGAGAGCTAACATTAGCAATGTTGAAGTGCAGCGGCAGCCAGAGCCGGAGGCTAACGATAGCTCACCTGCATCACCACCATCATTGCCATCTAGCTCCACAAGTGAAGCTGTATCCGTGGCTGTGCGACCTTCCTCTCCAGCCAGCCAGGAGGAGAGGCTGGATTTGGCTGTGCCCGGCGGTGGTCCAACAGTTCCCCCATCAGCCCCAACCGATAGGGGACTCTATGGCGCTATTGAGACCTCCGTCGCTAAAACAATATTTGCACCGGCGCCAATCACAACCTTGTTACGCCACTGAATGTTAGAATTCCTTTTCTCTGACTGCAATTGCCCAGAGGCAGGCATTACTGTAGAGCAGGCCCGGTTCTACGGGGGTGCATAAGGGTGCATTGCACCCTCAGTTGAGTCGTTATGCAAGTAAAAAAAAAAAAAATTAAAAGTGAAAAATATTACATTTTGCATACTATTACTAACAATAGTAGTAATAATAATAATAATAATAAGAAGAAGAAGAAGAAGAAGAATATAGTTGAAATAAAATAAATGGTAATTGTGGTTGAATAGCATTGTCTGCTGCATTTATTTGATCAATTTAAACGGTAAGTAACGTTATTATGTCAGGTGCGCGTGACCTGTGCCGCTGCACATTCATCCTCTGCAAGGTGCTTACACAGCAGTCAATGATGGATCAGAAAATGGTTAAAACAACCAGCCCTTATCGCCAGCATACACTGCATCTACTGCAGGTAATAACAGTTCAGATCATGGGGACATTACGTTACTGTCGTGGACACTAACGTCCTCCTGCCCGACTCGCCGGCTTTGCCCGCCTCGCCCACAGAGGCGGAGCAGCCACAGCCGTCTTCGTTACCCCAAACACCGCCACCCCTCGGCGGCCCGCAAGTGCCAGAGGACCTCCTCTGCAAAACAGAGCCTGCCCAGGTATATTTAAAAAAGTACCCAACTCGCCTGTCCAGTGGGGTAAGGCGCTCATTTTGCAGCTCATGGTTTCAAAACAGAGATTGGCTGGAATATTCATGTAAAAAAAATGCCATCTTCTGCTATGCATGTAGACATTTCGGTTCAAGTAAGTCAGATGCCTTCACCACAACTGGCTACAACAACTGGCGCCATGCTCTTATAGGCTACGTGATAAGGGACTGGGAAGGCATAATCAAGCAAAGAGCACATAGATCCATAGATCTCTTAATGTTGCTCTCAAAGTGCACCAGATTGATGTTTTTAACTTCAATATTTAAAAAAAATAGGTACACTCCCCACTTATAAAAATAGCACTTTACCACTGCACCCTCTCTAATCTCAGATGCACCCTTAGTCATTTTGTTCTGGAACCGGGCCTGAAGTAGAGTCAATCCTTAAATCAATGAAACACTGGTCTGAAGTTTGTTTGGGTATTTTATCTTGCTAATATCTTAAGCAATTTTACAAGTGTAAAATAGCTTTAGGGTGGTGGAGGGAACGGAACAGCTCTCTCAGAGTCTCTCCCTATCCACAAAGCAGAAAGAGAGCACTGCTCTCTTTGAGAGACTGAATGCTCCAAACATCAACATATTTAGTCTTCATGACATACCCAAGTTATTTATGTAACCAATTTAATGATGAACAAATAGTAAGAAAATGATTTATTGGATCCTTGCATTGAATTTGTCCAAAATACGTGGAAGGATTTTAAAGTCCTGCGTGGGAAGCTGGGGGCTGATGTGTATCTGATGACATGGAGTCATGTTAACAGCAAGGAAACAGTTCAATTCATCTCATAAGGAGCTTCATCCCTTTTGAAAAGGTTTGTACAGCTTGGTGAGTTACAACACACAAATACATATTCAGGGCCAGTCAGTGGTAGAAGTGTCTCTGTGTGGATATGGAAACAGATGTTGTCTTTTGTGCTGGCCTGGGTAAGCACGCTATGTCTTACGGTGCTTAATTATACAGACAGTGTGTCTGGTTGTTAATTATATGACAAGGTGTGTGTGTGTGTGTGTGTGTGTGTGTGTGTGTGTGTGTGTGTGTGTGTGTGTGTGTGTGTGTGTGTGTGTGTGTGTGTGTGTGTGTGTGTGTGTGTGTGTGTGTGTGTGTGTGTGTGTGTGTGTGTGTGTGTGTGTGTGTGTGTGTGTGTGTGTGTGTGTGTAGCCCTTGGGGAGGACAGGTGAGGTCAGGGAGTGTTGCGAAGCATCAGAGCATCTGGATGCTTCACATGTGTGTGTGTGTGTGTGTGTGTGTGTGTGTGTGTGGGGGGGGGGGGTTCAAAACAACTCTGTGCTGAACTCTCAGTGAGTTATGCCATGAGCACTCCCACAGCGTGTGTGGTTGTATTTGTTTTTTGTACTAACCTTCCCCGTCTGTTCGGGCATGCTTGTCCTAACATAGTTGAACATCCAGAAACACTGGCTGCTTTTGATTTAGGATCTTGAAGTATATGTTTTCTTTTTGTGAACACATTTACATTTACACTAACTTTTGTTTGTATATTGTGTTTCTCAAAATCCCTCAACATTCTGTCCAGCCTAGTGTTTCCACAGTGAGTCTTTCTAGTGTCTTTCTGGCTGCTTCTCGCACAGTCGGAGCAGGAGGCTGGAGTAGGAGCAGGAGTGCTTTACGAGGACAAATGTCCTCGTAAAGCACCTGCTCAACCTGGGTTTCATAATAAACACAGAGAAGAGCATGTTGTGCCCCGCGCAGACTATACTCTTCCTGGGTTTACGCCTGAACTCGGTGCCCTTTACAGCTCGCTTGTCAGCGGAAAGAGTGAAAGCGTTCAGAGCTTGTCTCGCTCTTTTCCAGCTGCGCAAACATGTTCTCTTCAGATCATGCCTGCGATTGCTGGGGCTCATGGCGTCAGCCATCTTGGTCGTACGACGGGGACGCTTACACATGAGGGACTTTCAGCGCTGGGTGGCCGCACTAAAACTAAACCCTGCGCGCCATGGCGATGGTTACTGTGAGATGCCTAATGGCACTGCGCCACTGGCTGCACCCGACTTTCTAGTACGAGGTGTGCCTATGGGTGCTGTCCTTTCACGGAAAGTGGTCACCACGGACGCATGTCTGACAGGTTGGGGAGGTATTTATGAAGGTCGCCCGGTGAGGGGTCTCTGGAGCAGAGACCTACAGCGGGCGCACATAAATTGCCTGGAGCTTTTAGCGGTGTTTCTCACCCTAAGACGCTTTCTGCGTTTCCTCAGGGGACATCACGTCCTCGTGAGGACAGACAATACGACCACAATATCGTATATTAACCGCCAAGGGGGCTTGCGTTCTCTCCAGTTACACACACTGGCACGCAAACTGATCCTATGGAGCGGTAGACGTCTCCTCTCTCTGAGAGCGACGCACGTACCGGGAGTGATGAACCTCGGGGCAGATCTACTGTCCAGAGGTGCACCACTTTATGCAGACTGGACTCTACATCCAAGGATTGTGAGCCAGCTGTGGGTGCGTTACGGCAGAGCCGCGGTGGATCTGTTCGCATCGAAAGACAGCGCTCAGTGTCGGCTGTTCTTTTCGATGCGGGATCTGAATGCACCGTTAGGCGTGGATGCACTCGCGCACGATTGGCCCCCGGGCCTGCTGTATGCGTTCCCACCCCTGGCTCTGATACCTCCAACTCTGGCCAGAGTGAGAGAGCAACGCCACACACTTATTCTGATAGCTCCACACTGGCCAGCTATGTACTGGCTAGCGGAGATATATCAGCTGCTGTGCGGGCAGCCTTGGCAGCTCCCACTACGCAGGGACATACTGTCCCAAGCTGGGGGGGCGATCTTTCACCCACACCCAGAGCGCTTGGCTCTATGGACCTGGCCCGTGAGTGGTACAATCTGAATACAGTGTGACATGAAGCTGACCCTGGCAGTTGCCAAGCGAGCCAGTGGCACTCATGCGCTATCTGTACAGTCTTCAGGCACTCGGTTCGCCCCAGGGCAAACAGAGTGTGGTTGAAGCCCAACCCGGCCTTTATTTTAAGGCGGTTGGTTCAGGTACCATATTTAACATTGAGGCATCCTCCCCGCCACTGTATTCCTCCGGGGAACAGCGGCCGGATTTGCCGTGTCCAGCCCGTGCTTTACGCACGTACAGGGACAGATCAAGGGTGCTTTGTCATAATGACCAAACCCCTTGTGTCCTGGGCTAACCCTTATAAGGGCAAGCCTGTTACTAAGCAACGGCTCTCCCACTGGTTTGTGGAAGCAATTGCTTTGGGGCCCGTACGAGTCAGAGTTTGCAGGCACCCTCGGGTCCGCGAGCTCTTTTGACTCAGGGTCTGGCTGCATCCTGGGCTCTGTCTGACATTGGTGCAAGCGGCGAGCTGGTCCTCGCCGCTCACTTTTGTCCGCCTCTTAACAGTCTGGAAGTTCTACTCCCAGTTTTGACTCAAGCAGTGCTGGGCACCTGGTTGAGTTGGAGCCCTACCTGTTAAAGTTCCGGTCGGTTTGGTGATTTTCGAGATAAGCTCGTCTGGCAATACGGGAGCTACAATATCCCATAGTGAGACATCGAACGGAGTGTTATGAATGAGAACTATAGGTTACTTACGTAACCCCAGTGTCAGAGTAACATGAAGTGAGATGTCTCACCAGACGGCCCTCCTTGCTATGGTGAAGCGAGAAGAGGTGCTTATTTTGAATGACGCATGCGTCGTGGCACAGGCTACTTATAGGGGGTGAATTCCCTGACGCTGACGTCAAGATCACCAGCCAATCAGGATTGGCGTAATGAGATTGATGCTTCTGTTTGCTCCGCGATGAGGCGCATCCCATAGTGAGACATCTCACTTCATGTTACTCTGAGCCCTGGGGTTACGTAAGTAACCTATAGTTTAAAGGTTCTCTGGAATCTCAGAAGATGGATATGCTGACAGTGGGGGTGCAGCGCTGCAGCACATCCTCGCTGGTAGCCTACGCAGACTGAAGGCAATCGCAGGCTTATATTAATCGTTCTTGTCACAAAAAATTGCTGTGTACTTTTTTCTATTCACTCACTGTCAACGAACAAAACTGTGCACTGTAAATCCTTGTCACATTGTCGCACATACTGAAAAGCTCAGCCATTGATGTGTCTGGATTACAACTCTAACACCACCATAGATTGGTTTGTTTTACCCGACCAGAGAGTGGAGTGACAGGCAGCATACACATTGAAAAGTGTATTAAAAATGCAGCTTGCCCGCTGTTAATGGTTGATTGCATCCATTCTAATTATGTTTCCATATGTCAGTCTTGTTGATATGAAAGTTAGCCAAGCCACAGCATCCAGAGAAGTGATTAATTCAGACAAAGCCTCCATCCTTGACTTAGCGTGTGCCATACTTCATTACCTTGCTAAGCCCAACTTTCCACTCTGCCCTGTGGAGGAAGTGAAATTGGTTTTCATGGCAGGCAATTATTATTTTGTATGAATGTGGTGTGTCTGGGATGGTGGATATAGTGGTGTAGCTGCAGCATAAGCAGGGGATGTTATCTCAGAACTTTTATTTACCATGCAATTGTAGCATATTGACAAGTGCAAAAGCGACTAATTGTGTTCCTTTTCTAGCAAGCTGTACTGTACATCAGGGGAAAGGACTTGTAGAAAAAAGGATCTAACAAAGCACACCACAAGAGTTTGGTTCAGCAGTTGCAGATCTGTTTGCCTCTAATGTGTCCCTTTTGTTTACCTTTTGTGAGGATGTTGATGTGAGGGTACACAAAGCTCCTGTGGAAGTCGTAGTGCTTTGCTCTGATTGTGAAACAGCTATCTCCTGTTGTTCCCAATGCATCAGAAGCTGTGGAACAACAAGCCCACGGGTAGGATCATCATTTCCAGCCCGTATAATCAACACTGAGGGCTGATGAGGCAGAAGATGAAAACATCCGCCTGTGAAAACCTTTGTATGTTTGAGCCATACAGGAAGGAGAGGAGCTGATTCATATGGTGACCACGAAAAGGAAATCTCTCAATCAAAAGTCCCATTATGCAGCAGGCAGTGTAACAGTTGCTCACAGTTTTTCACTTGAACCCTCACAGTTTGAGTGTCAAAGGACAGCTCCGAGGGTCAAACAGATGGATGATGCCGATCTAGATAGTGCTCAGAAGCGGCTTTAAATAATCAATATTGTTATAGTAACAATGGAAAACATTATAATCGTGTGAAGTGAAATGTGAAAGTGTTTTGCATGTAGAGAGGAACAGTGCAGACTCCACACTTTGAATGTCTCAGGGTTGTGAGCAACCTCGTATAGAGGTTGCACTGTTCTGGCTGAATGTGGAAGCTGTAAAAGCAGTAGTGCAGCAGCAAGCTCTGATTGTGAGTGAACGCTTTTGCAAGCCATACATTCTTGCAAAGTAATCATTGCAAACACATGAGGATTTCATGGAGTAAAGTAGATGATAACACCAAATGCAGAAAAAGGTTGTAAGTTGTTGACACGTTTTTTTCAGATGAAAACATTTATTGAATTGCATTTCAGTGATAAGTTCATTTCTACTGTAAAGGTGTAACCGGTTCAACCTGTTTCTAAAGTAACACCCCGCAGTGAAGACTGCTTTTTACCAATAGTAGTACATATCATCACATTTCTGTTGGCTTTCAACAAAGCCATAACAAGTGCCCATTTAAAGGAAGTCTCCTGATGATAAGGCATGTTTGAGAGTGAATACTGAGGATTAAATGAGGAAAAGGAGCATGGCTTTCTTTGTAAAACCTACAAATCAGATAGAACACAAATTGAATAACAAACCACCAGGCAGATCATTCGTTTGCATTTTGGTTATTTTTGATTGACAGCGCACTTCTATAGGACACAAGTGGATGAAATAATGGTGAGGGTCAGAGGTGGCACGGCTGACGTGATGCAGAGTAACCAATGAGAGAGAGCTGACAGCGTCCTGCAGAGCTCATTAGCAGATGAATGACTCCACAGGAGAGACAGACACCTCTGTCTCTGGAGCTGGAGGACAGAGGTGACAGAGTGTGCCTTCGAGTGTGAAACTGAGAGGAGCAGGATTCTCTGTACTGGTGACACACTGTGTGCTCACTAAGGGGTTAACAGAGGCATGTTGTCATTCTCTTTAACTGCAGCAGCAAATGGAGGGCTGGTAATGAGTGACTTGCAGACTCTTGGATACCGTTTTCTTCACTTTACATAAACTAGTAGCCATTCTTGGTGTCCTCTGGCAGAGGACTGATTGAACTACTCTCTGTGGGTGAAGAGAAATAAACACCTTATAGCATTTTTCCAAAATACCACCTGAAAGCAAAAAGGTTGAGGTCAGTGAATGACAGGCCACACCCCTTCCTGACAGCACTCTGGTCTATCCTGAGGAGCAAGAGCAGCCCCAGACCCACTGCAGTCGGTTACAGTGATGTGAGGTGTGGGGGCGGACAGAGGAAAGACAGCTCTCTTATCAGTCCTTCGCCTACGGCCACTTTGAAACAAGTGGAGCTATTTGTCTGGCAGCTGGGATGCCGAAGGGAAGAGGAAGAATGCTTTACATTTCGGAGAGATTGAATATGCAGGAAATGTTGCGCGCACAATTTCTCAGACGTACAAAGTGAGCAAGCCAAACATGAAAGGTGATTTTGATAGCAGGAACTTGGCAGGTATAATATCAGGAGAGGAAATGGAGAGTCCTTGCAGTCGTCGGGGACGATGCTGGGACGTCTGTTCGAACGCTGCTTGTACTCTTAATGGGCAGCATCAATCAAGGCGCACAGCACGGCAAATGTTATCACCACTCATTAGAGTAAGTGCAGATATATTATGCATCAGTTGGAATACAAGGACTTTTTATGCTAATTTCCCTCCTTTAGATTTGTTATTTATCATCTTTGATCAGCGGGTCCTGTACACAAATAAAGTGGAGTGGAGTGGAGTCTGATGAATCTGGAGTCTGTGCTGAAACATCACATCTGTAGACTGCTGCTGCTGAAGTTTATTACGCCAGCTCAGGAGTTTTATATATGTTAAATGAAACTGTATAATATATTAAGCCTTCTTCCATTAGTTTTATAATAGTCGATTTAAAGAAGTGTAACATTGACTCCTTTTTATAAGGCAGAATTGTTAGAGTGGAGAACCGACAGCCAGTAGAAAGTGGCTTTCCTCCATCTCTTTCCCCTTACCTTAGAACTTCCATAAAGACTTCCTTTTCCCCTGCTTCCCCACTTTAACACCCCCCCCTAAGATGACTTAAAATACCATTCCTGTTCTGAAATAAAACTTGTGGACTTTGCCCCAAAAATCCATCCTGTGGAACATTGTTGCCTTCCCTTACGAACACGTTAGCAGATGAAAGGAGGTTGGCCGGAGCTGTCCAATTATGTTCAGGTCCCATTCAAGCTTCTCCACACTTCTTCTTCTTTTCTCCCCCTATGACTAAATGCAGTGGGAATACCACTCAAATCAAAGACATACATACACATCCCACCTTCACAGCTCACTTCAAAACATGGTTCACTGAGAACTCCACCTGCACACACTAGTGCTACATGTTGTGATCATGGAAGTTGCCCCTCGTTTCTGTGATGTGATTGTGATGTGCTCTATGTGACATGTACTGTATGTAGTAACGTGTGTTGTTTATTGTTCTCTTTTATCCTCTCTTATCCTTTCGCTGTATCTGCTTGTCTTTCATCCTTTTTAATTTATATTTTTTTATAACTAACGCTGTTGATATGTTGTGATATAAGGGTGTCTATTACCATCTGGCCGGAGACAACAGCTGGAAATTAGCCATGCTAAAGCTGCTCCATTTACTGTTGTTGTGACAGTTCATCGACGGGGACTGTCCACGACACTATAAATAAATAAACTAAACTAAATTCCAGTGTTTAGTTGTAATTGATTTGTATGACTTAAAGTTAGCAGTGAACATCCTCTTTAATTTGAGACTGGACACAGATCTTAGAGCTGTTAATGCATTGTTTATAGGAGTGTGTTGAGCATTCGAATCAAAGGTTCCCGGGTTAGATGACTTCATTTGATCATTTACACAATGTAGGATATTCATAAACCTGCAGTCCTCCATTGTTGCTCCCCACCAGCAGAGAACCCATAACGGCGTGTTGAGAGCTCAACAGCACTCCACAGTCTGGGGGACTAAATCCTCACCAAGACAAGCATTAGCTGTTTTTCATATAAAAACACATGGACATGTATGTGGAACAGCCATGTCCTTCACATAGTTGCTTTGTGTAATAAAACAACTATCATGAATAGTAATGCTAAGGATGTTTTTAGGACTCTTCTCCAGTTTTAGAAAATGCTGGTAAAGACTGATCTTGGCTTCTCATCTCTGACCTCAAGCGGCTTTACACCCACCTCGCTGCGAGGCAAACTCCTGCTCTCATCAGTAATCCATTATTCATAACAATGAGGCAAACACGAAGTCTGGGAAAGTGGTTGTCTTGCTCTTTCCTGGCTGATAGTTCAGTGAGGCGTACAGTGATGAGACTTATACATATGGAATCTGTGGAATCTCAGATTTCATATGATATGTCGTTTGTGCTGATAGCATGAAGTATAAAATATTGCTTTTGCCAGTTATGTGCTAAAGTAGCGTTAGCCCGTTTTCGCTAAGTGCTGATTTAGAAGCTTGGTGTTAGACTTGTGTTCCGTTTAGCTAAGAATGGTTAATATCGTCTGTTAGCTGAGTTTCTTCCCGTTAAGTAGGTATGACACATTAATAGGTTGTTAAATGTTAAGAAGCCCTGAGACCAGTGGCTGCTGGTGCATTTTTCTCCAGGGGGGTCTCTACTAAAATGTAAGCAAACGTATACACAAACTCAAAACATCTGTCATATTACAACGCAGGGCTAGCTCAAAGGCACACAGCACTTGATACAGTCTATTATTTTATTTGAGTGCCTGTTTTTGTCAACCTCCTTATTATGCTTACTGATCCCTATCCTGTACCCTCATTGGACAGCTGTGTTTACTTTCCTAAACATGGCTAGTCGCATAGCATCATCCATGTGGACTCTAGTTTGCTTTAAGTCACTCACATCTGTCTGGATCCAAGCTGGGTCTGGCCCAGAGACTGGTCTGATCCTGACGTTTGAAAAGGGAGGCAGGGGAAGCTACATATAGCACTGGTGTTGCTACATCAGCTCCTTGAAAAATAGCAGGCATACTGCCTTCCTTTGTCTTTGACTCCTGCCGATGTCAGGCTTTCCCTTCAGTCTCCTCCTCTCAAAGGTTGTTTCTTTAAGTGATTAAACATCCTTTTCCTTCTCCATATTCGCTATCTATTTTTGTTTACACTCCATCTCCGTCTAACTCTCTCTCATTCACTCTGGCGCTCCTGCTGCCCCCTAGTTGTTGGCGGTGTCGACAGCTGCTTTGGGCGCAGTTTGGTGCGCCCCGAGCTGCTCCTATCACTTGCATTGAAGAGGTGCGGACTGTGCATGCACCACTTATAAAGAGACAAAGATTTCTGCGCCCTAAGCAGGACACATGTGACTTATCAGTAACTTTAGACATCGTAAAATAATTTTTGTTGATATTTTATCGTAGATTATACATTCAACTGACACCAACTCTATAATGTGTACCTATGTAAAAAATGAATACAATTAAAATATTTTTGAATGACAATCTGGAATGTGGGAAGAGGTGGGGCGGCGCCCCTAGCGCCCCTATGGGCCGGCCGCCACTGCCTGAGACGCTGTTTCTTGCTAAATGTTGTGTTTGCCCCCGCCGGCAGGGGCAATTGGCCTTAACAGGTTAAGGGGGTTTCCCGACATGTCATTGCAGTCAATTAAAGGGGGTTTCATGTTGTCGTTGCTGTGGACCAATTGTTTCGACCTTCTTTGGAGGCTCCCTTCTTGTCCGGGGCCCCAAGCTGTTGCCTGCCTTGTCTACCGGCAAACGGCGCCCCTGCTTGTTGCTGTCACTAAATTAGAACCGCGGTCATCTGGTTCCCTGAACTGGGACGACCAAACATTTAAACGTAGCTTTGTATTATTATCTCTGTTATACATTTAAAAACGGAGTCTCTCTGCCTCTTCATAAAGCAGGTGGTGTTTCCTGGGCATTCATTTCACACTGTTGCCCACGCAACATTGCAAGCCGAAGGGACGAGGAATCAACACCTTGTCAAGATGGGTATCAGGCTCAAATGTGGAAAATCACACGAGAGGTGAGAGACTCGCCATGCTGAGGGGAGCTCCCGGGCTGATGGCTAAATAAAGAAGTCAGAGCCATTCCACATCTGTACATCTCTATCAGCTGTCACCGACTCAATGCCCCCCCACACATCACGCCTCAGCATACCCAGCCCTCTCCAACCGCAGTGCCAACTTTCCTCCATATTGGCCAGTGCATATTTTGCAAAATGCTCTTCTTTAATAATTCCTATAGATGTAAACAACAATTATAGACAGGGTGCTCTGTATTATAATTGAAAGACTTCAATAGTGGTAAATAATGAAACCTCCCTTGGGCCTATCGGGGATGGGGAAGGGAGGTGTTCTCAGGTATTGACCCCATGCTGAGTTAGGCATGGAGGTAAGAAGATACAGGTGTAAAAACACAGGAGGGGGGGGCACTCACACTGCTTCATAATGAATCAACCGGAACACATTATGGCGTAACTGTAATGCTGTTAGCTAAGGTGTTTTTCGCTGACACTATATTTTCAGTTACGAGTCAGGAAGAATCCTTTACCTTATCAGATGTGGCAGCATGACTGCAGATATCTTAGATATTATACATTATAAATATCTTACTGTAGCCTGTATGTAGTGGTTTAGTGCTTCGTAGTGTTCGTCTGGCAGTGTCTCAGTCAGTAGGGGCTTGGACTGGGAGCCGTAGGGTCGCCGGTTGAAGTCCCCGAACAGACCTAAATATGGAGTGTGGACTGCTACTTGGAGAGGTCCCAGTTCACCTCCTGGGCCCTGCCGTGAGCAAGGCACCGGACCCCCCCACTCCCCCCGGGCGCTGTACAATAGCTGCCCACTGCTCCTAGTACTAGGATGGGTTAAATGCAGAGGTCAACTTTCACTGTGTGTGCTGTGTGGATGAACATGTGACCATTAAAGAGGGTTTCATCCTCCAATTCTATCTATCTATCGTTGCAAAGGAGGAACATGATCAAAATGCAAACCAACTTTCCTTTTCTCCACAATATTGAACAGTTCTGCCCTGCAAGCCAGATACTGCTGCCCATCTAGTGTGTGCATAGTAATTGGCACACCCATGAAGCGCTTTCAAATCAAGCAAAATTAACAGCATGCTGCCGCTTCTGACAGATATGGGCCTTTCAATCCTCTTCCCGACAGAGTGGAGGAGTTTTCTGTGTCTTAATTACCTCACATTTGGCACAGAGCGCTGCAGAGCTAGCGGGAGCTGCGGGGAGTTATAGGGATTCAGCTGAGACACTCAGACAGCGCTCGGTGACAAAAGCCAGGGGAGGAAGCAGTGAAGAAAAGGCTTCCAGCTAGCATGCCTTGGATGACTGAAGCGGTGGTGGAGGGAGGGGGCTAGAGATCCCAGAGGAGAAGCAGAAGATAGAGAAGAGCTAGCTCCAGGGAGAATTCCCCTCAGGCACATATGACAGGATTGAAACATATGCCGGCATAACAGAAGATATTCAGTGTGTCGATGATCGCAGTCTCCCGCTCCCTTTTCCTTTTATGATATCGTGTGCTGGTGGTTCTGTTGAGGCTGCACACCAATCAGACCCCCAGGAAGAGGCAACACAGGGATGTTTCAGAAGCTCTGGACTTGGACTGCAATGTCATGATGTGTGTGTGTGTGTGTGTGTGTGTGTGTGTGTGTGTGTGTGTGTGTGTGTGTGTGTGTGTGTGTGTGTGTGTGTGTGTGTGTGTGTGTGTGTGTGTGTGTGTGTGTGTGTGTGTGTGTGTGTTATAAAGTGTGTTTGTACACACTAAAATATATATCCCCAGTTGCAACTTAAATACTCCATAGTTCTTCATTTAGTTTTAAAATAGCATACAACAAAGTTGTTGTGGGGTTCAGTGCTGACTTTAACAATAGGCTATCTAGCTACTACATTCCAAACTAAACATCACAATGATGGCAAATGTTGTTTAGAGTTGTATGGTTAAACTGCTAATGTTAAATAACAAAACAAATACAACCAAATGAATTAACTTATCCAAATTAAGTCTTCAGTTGACAGAAAATGAACAAAAATACAGATTCACAAACTGTTTCTTTAAAATTGGACGGTGAGTTCCCTGGGAGCCTGAGCCGCGCCTGATCCCAGCCAGGGGGACACCTCCCCAGCCCAGCCAGGGGGACACTTCAGCAGGCCCAGAGTTCTCAGAGCCAGGGCAGGGGGACACCTCCCCAGCCCAGCCAGGGGGACACTTCAGCAGGCCCAGAGCTCTCAGAGCCAGGGCAGGGGGACACCTCCCTAGCCCAGCCAGGGTGACACTTCAGCAGGCCCAGAGCTCTCAGAGCCAGGGCAGGGGGACACCTCCCCAGCCCAGCCAGGGGGACACTTCAGCAGGCCCAGAGCTCTCAGAGCCAGGGCAGGGGGACACCTCAGCAGCCCCGGAGCTCCCAGAGCCAGGACAGGTGTCCTCCAGCAGTGAGCTACCGCTCAAAGAGCCAACACAGCAGGACCGGTGTCCAAAGGTGGGCCTAACAACCAATAGCACCCCTGGAAAGGGCCCAGTTAAATGTAGGTATACAATATATAGGCCAAATAAATATGGGGATGTAGATCAATGAATTTACAGGATTCCCATACATACAATCCTATGCCGCCTCTGCGGCAGCCCCCGAGACGTCAGGAGAGGGAGGCCACAGCAAAATCAGCAGTCATTTAATTAAAATAAGCCAGGAGCCAAGTGGCAGGTGTTTAAGGGAGGCAGACAACGGCAACTCACCAAACAGCAATGACACTGCGCCCAGGGGAGTCTCCATTCCGGATGCGGGTGTGTGTGCAACGGCTGCCACGCCAAACTATTAGTTTTGGCCACGCCGTGCCCCAGTCACCACAGAGGAGTTGACGAGGAGGCACATGCTGCGGCACTTCCGTTTTTTATACTCCCAGCGCCGCCCAGCAATGACAAGCGCCCCGAGATACGGTACGGAGGGAGAAGACCTCCTCTCATACTATCATTGTGTGGATTGTTCTAGTCTGTAGCATACCAAATACATTTTCAACACCAGCTTGAAGTCCTTAATAAACTGGTGTCATGGAAATTACCACACATAATGTTTCCACATAAATTCAAAAAAATTGTTTGTCTAAAAGATGATATAGCTGTAAGCAGTGTGCAGCAATAACTTTAGAACCATCTTGTTTTATATTTTATAACATTCTGTCAGCTGGTGTTGCAACACAACACACTGCTTCAGTCACTTAAAGAGCCTGTGACAGCCTCCCAACAACTGTTGTGCAATGAAATATTGGGCTACTAGTCATCTCGAACCGTCAGTTTAAAAAAGAAAAAGCGATACCGTTCCGTTAAATATCAATAATTTCGAACATCGCGGGAAATTCCTTCGACTCATTTTGAAGTTTTGGGGGAAGCCGAAAGTGACGTCAATGCGGGAACGCTTCACTGTGCGGCGAGAGAGCCAAACACGGACAAAGTGTGTTGTCATGCGTAGAAATTGTGAATTACTGAGTTTAGGCACGTTAATAACGTTTTAATGAAGTTGACTACAGTATATTCATATTTGTCAGTGCTTTCATGTCAATTCGGCGACATAAACATAAATGATCGTGGTGAAGATGATGATTACATTAGGATTACAAATCGGTAGTGAGAGCTGCTGAATTTCCTCCCGTCGGTTGTGATATAAAAACAAATCGATTATTTTTGTAGTTGTAAACTCAAGTGGATGAAACTACATTTATTAGTGCTTTCATGTCAATTCGGCGAACATATGATACATTAAATGATGAGTGAGGATGAGGATTCAAAATCGTTTGAGCCGGTCTGCATTTCCTGATGAGAAAACAAACCGATGCTTTTTGTAGTAGGCCTACACCAACATGGATTAAACGTGTGTTTTTTTTCCACAATGTTGGGGAAATTAATGGATAAAATGCACGGATTATTATTATTATTATTCCCACTCCGATCGGGACACTAGGTTCACCGTTTCCCCGCAGCGAGGCTCCCCCCGTTGACAGTTTAAGTGGGCTGGGTGCAGTGGCGGACTGGCCATCGGGACGAATCCCGATGGGCCGGTACCGAAGTGGGCCGGTCGGATAAGTAACTAGCACATCCCCCATAGGCGGCGCGTGAGGCTCAGGTTTGAGAAGGCTAAATAACTTTTTTTACCTGACGCTGCCCGCCTCCGGCGTCTATAGAAAAGAGATCAACTCAGTGTGCGGAGTTTAAATCTCTCAAGTCATATTACAGGATAAAGGAAATACAGTTTAAACTGCCGTATGCAGAGAAGACGCCGACGCGTCGCACTTATCATTCATATTACATCATCAATCAGATCATCGATGATATAATATCATAATATATCATATATTTCCTGATCTGAGTCAGCTGAGCCGTATCTGGCCGTGCAACACTCAGTGTCACATACTGTATGCAGAAGTATTATTTTAAGCAACACATTATGTTGACGAAACACTCGAGACAAATGTAATTAAAGTCAGATCCACTCGTGTCTTAGACGTGAACGCGCTCTCAGCTGGAGAGAGAAACCCTGGCTTGATTTACCGAGTTGATAACCAGCGTCGTAGGACCGCTTAGCGAGATCTCGTTTGTTGGTTTGTTTGTTACTCAAACATATCCAGGGTATGTTGAACTGGCTTCGTAGTACAGGGCACAGGTGGCTCGCAGCGCTAATGTCAAAGACACAAACATTATACATTATATTTGTATTTTACCAGGATGCAGTGACACAAATATTTACATATTTACATTTACTATCTACAGCAGCCGCCGCCCCTGACTGAAGTGGGCCGGTCGAGAGTCCCGGGATGATTTTTAGTCCCAGTCCACCACTGGCTACATGACCATATGATCGCCCATATTGACGCACCTCATTCCTAAACTTCTAACAGATACAACATAAACCGATCCTTCAGCCTCATATGAGCTCTCAGACACGTTCAAAAGTAAACTGTCATCGCTGTCTGAGCTTGCTGCTGTGTGCGCCGTCGTGCGTTTACATGCAGATGCTGGGATCCTGAACGGTGCAGCTGGAGCGCTGTGCCCGCAATGACGTCACACATCATTTGGCGGGACTTGAAGAATCCCCGAGAAGATCCAGAAAATGGTCAACATTGAAGGGCAGATTAATGGTTATCAAAGTACAAATATCCAAAATCAGTTCAGTAACAGTTTTCAAGGGGACAATATTTACTCAAATTGATGGGTTTGGATGATGGGGGAAACTCGTGTCACAGGCTCTTTAAGGCCATTTAAGTCATCCATTCATTTGAATAACTATATTTAGATAGAATATTTTAATGAAAGAATATTGTACACATTTTTCTTGTAGCGATTTCCTTCCAGTGTTCGCTATGAATGAGTATGGTGCGTGTGTGAATGTATTGAAAGAATGGAGGCAGACCTTCAGTATAGAACCAGACATCTCTTTATGAAGTACAATAACTCGGTTGTATTTATTGTAGCTAAAAACAACCTCTGGGTAGACAATCTGCCTTCTGGAGGCCAGCTGCAACACTCCGATACCAAAGCACATGTTTGCTTGCGCAGTCTTTTAATCATAATAGTCAGCGGATTGTGGGTAAACCATGCATGGAGACAGCAGCAACATGACACTGATACAAAAGGTTGTGATGCTGCAGACAGAAACAACTGGTCCATTGTAAGAGAAGCATGTCTGCCTGGTACCATGCCCGTGTTAGTCCTCCTGATAATACTACCTTCACTAAACGTGCTCTATTCTCTTGATGTGGCATTGATCTGTCTACTCGCAGTATTGTCTGTGCCAGACTGACCAGCGCCATCAATATTGCATCAGTTCAGTCCAAACAGCGGCTCAGAACTCTTTTGCAGTCCAGCCAGGCAGAGGTAATTCAATGTATGCCTGTATTCATTCCCTCTGCGAGCGGAGTCACGTGCAGCTGAGCTCCCCTGCAGCTCTCTGTTCAGAGGAGGAGCCAGAAGATCTACTGGGAGGGCCAAGAGGTGCAGTCAGGAAATGATGCTTTGGGGTTGTGCAAGAAGTGACTTTTTGATTAATTATTGCTCCAAACATTAATTAGGAATGTGTGGTAATTTGTGTTTGGTCCTTTCGTCACCTGGAATCAGCTGTTTTGAGAAAATGTAATGTTCAGAAGAGAGAGAGTCAATATTTGCTCGCTGGAAGTACATTTGATTTATATCAAGAATGACTTCTGAGTGCTCAAACCCAGCTGAGCAGCAGAGGGAAATGATGCCGTCTATCTCTGACGTCAGGAACACAGTTGGACCAGTTTTTGTCTGAAGTCCACCTCACTTTTCTTTGCCCCCCCTCTTGATCGAGCTGGTTTATTTGCAGAGACAGCATGCTAGGGAAGCAACACAGTTTAACTTAAACCAAGAACAATCAGCAAAGCAGAAGCCACTCTATAGGATAAGAGTAAAGCCATGTAAAGTGTTTGCACACTGGACGATATGTACGGTGCCGGAAAACTCTGTTGTGGTTCCTCTTTTAACATTATTGCTTTTAATGGATGGTCTGAAAAGATTCTCTGAAACCAACAGTGTGTGTTATTGTTAGGGTTGTTCACAGAATAGATTTTGATAGAGAGTAGTGGAAAATGAGGGTAACCCCACAGGTATTCATTGTGTTGGTTGAGCCCCCAGCAGAGGGACCCTCTGAGCAGCAACGGAGAAGGCTCTTGAGGTTGGTCCGGGTGGGGGGGGGCAGGAGGTTGGCAGCAGCAGAGCGGAGGTAGCGAGTGGGAGTGTGTCTGTGGAGGAGGTCAGTCAGGTGGGGGGACAGGTTATGGAGGGATTTGTACGTCATCAGGAGGATTCTCTGGGGGATGGGGAGCCAGTGGAGCTTGATGAGGACGGGGTGATGTGTTCACGGATTCGGGTGTGGGTGAGTAGAAGGGCGGCGGAGTTCTAGATGTATTGAAGTTTGTTGAGGATTTCTGCAGGTTAACCGTAGAGGAGGCTGTTGCAGTAGTCCAGACGGGAGGTGATGAAGGCGTGGATGAGGGTTTCTCAGTGGGGGAGAGGGATGGACGTAGACGGGCGATGTTTTTGAGGTGGAAGAGGGCTGTCTTGGTGATCTGTTTGATGTATCGGTTGAAGGAGAGGGTTTGGTCAAATAGGATGCATAGGTTCCGGATGTGAGGGGAGGTTTGAACTGGGAAGCCGTCTATATTGAGGGTGAAGTTATGGATAGGTGTGGTGAGCTTTTTTGGTCCAATGATTATTATCTCAGATGTATCGCAGTTGAGTTTGAGGAAGTTGAGTTGGAGCCAGGATTTGATTTCAGTGATGCAGTTTGTCAGGATGGAGTGGGTAGCAGTAGATCGACTTGGTGGAGATGAGAAGCTGGATGTCGTCGGCAAAGCAGTGGAATTGACCTTACAACCCTTCAACTGTTGTCTGATTCAAATAATGAATCCTGATTGGTGCATGGAAGAAGGCCTATGCTACATCACCTCTTTTCAACTGAGCCTCAACCACTTCAAACCAGTGAAAATTAAATACCGACAAAAAAGGAAATCATGAATCAAAAAGTGTTGAAGCTTTTTGAAGCTACAAAAAGTAAGACTGTTTGTTAACTTAACTGCTTTACTAATACCTTTACCAAGAACTTGTCCCACAATGAGGAATGAGAAGAGGAATGAACTGAAAATACAGTTCATGATCTGGTCAAATGCATCTGACTGCTATATTTTGTGTTGATTATGTTGCTTTTCAATTACTTACTCACAGGCATTGTAAGACATAGGACTATTTTAGAGGTAAATCTCTGTATGTCCCGTTCAGCACAGACATATTCCTCCCAAAATACCTTTGACATGGCACCCAGTGACAACAAGGACGGAATGTGAGTGATGTTTCTAAAAGGTCCTCCAGCCTCTTAAAACATCACAACTGCTGTCCGTCCTGCATGACTTCTTGTCTCTGGCAGCCTTATTGATAGGGAAGCACATAATCCATTATTTTTGTCCCAATGGCTGAGCTCAGAAATCAAAGAGCAGTGTTGAGGTAGCTGGGCCCTCCTATGAGACGGCTCCATCGCACAGACGCAAGCAGAGGTGTCAGCCGCCGGCCTACTAATCACCCTGTGCTGTGAGTAATAGCTATGGAAGCAATCACAGGGGAAATGCATCATCTCTACAGACCCTCTATCTATCAACCTGACTCACTCTCATTTGACTGAAACGCATGTCAATGTGAAATATGACGCTTTGTCAAAGGCAGAGGAAGCCCGTTGGATCCAGAGCTGTGGATGTAATAATTAAACACAGCCATAAAGAGCCATTGTATTTCATCCACTGAGTCGTACGTGTTGCACATTTTTGAAGCCGTTTCCCTGGGTAAACATGTCATGCATGGATCTAATGCATAATTACAATGCTTCACGAGTTATTAAGGAGTTACAATAAACCAACAATCATTCTCCACTTCTTTCAGCTTTCAATTTATTTCCCTAGATGATATCAGCAGAGTAATGGCGGGAGACGAAATAAATGCCCCAATTGCAGACAAAAGCCTCGAGCATCCTTTTGACAGTTTCCATTATGAAGGGGAGCCGGAGAGATTCCCTGGTTTCGCTTATCATCTGGGATGTTTCAGGTTGATTGTGTTGCCAGTTTGGCTGTGCAAATGGAATTTCACACAGGAGGGAATGTTCCCTTCCCAACCACAGGAGTCCTCAGTCCCATCACCTTGCAATCTGCAGCCTGACCTCATGCCCTCTTTTCCAAATCGGCTCTCCAATATGCCCAAGAATATTTACAGAAGGAGCCCTAGACGTGCTAGTTCTTGCTTCTTTCTTCTTACGTTTTTGCTAAACCTGTTCCTCCATTTTGCACTGACACTGTTAAAGAATAACTGGAATTAAACTGAATGCTGTACTTCTCTTTTTACAGCAAGCTTGAAATCAATTTAAATAGGTTTTCCATAACAAATATATTGTCAGGACCCCGACACAAACTGATGAACCCAAACGCACGACCCAGAGACAAAGTCTTGAATATAATTTTTTTTATATTTATTTGTACAGTTCAGGTAATCCCTCTTAACAGAGTAGGTGGTGGAAATAACAAAAAGCGCTCACAAGGAGGAACAAACTAACGTAACAAAAAGAGGACTTAATAAAAACTTAAGCCTAACAAAATAAACAAACATAACAAAACCTGACATGAGAGAAAGCGATCCTTTCTGAGCTGAGGCTTGGCACGACCATTCGAGGAAACAAACAAGACAAACTGACACAGGACAGGGGCGAGACATGACTATTTAAACATGAGGTGAGTGGGAACAGGTGGAAACAATCAGGGGCGGGGCAGATGCTGACGATGATGAAGAACACACAGGGGGAGGAAGAAAACAGGGCCTGAAATGAAAGACAAGAGGTCAGTACAAAATAAAACAGGAAATGACAGACAAAATACAAAAACATAACTAACACATTTGACGAGACACAACATATATTATACAGAGGACCCCCACAGGATGTATGAAGTTTTTATGATCTTTCAGAACTGTTACAGGAAAATGTATTATTATTCTCCAAAGCGCTTTAATTGAATTGCCTGATTCAGATAGAATTAACAACAGTAAACAGTGCCAACAGTAAGGAGTCAGTCCTGTGGAAGTGTTTTGACCTCATCAAACCATGGAAGCTTCTTCTAGCTGGTTTAGGCACATATACCCCTCAGATAAATGTAGGGAAACATTGGGTTAAGGTTTCAAATATTCTTTGTTGAGAACATAACTGATTCAAAGAGCTTGTTGCAAATAACAAAAATATTAATATAATTGGACGGAGGAGAGAAACTGATCCCTTTTTTTGTATCGATCCTATTGATGCTAGAATCCATATTCAAACCCAAATTCAGATCTTCTACCCATCATATCTTCCAACAGTCCCATCATGCAGGCCACACAATGATTTACAGTGGCTGTGATCAGTGCAGCCGGCGATTTGTGGACTTTTTATGAAATGTTAAATAAACCACATTGAATGGAGCAGTATTCTCGGCAGGAAGCCGTAGCCTGTGGCTGCTCACTAAATCTCAATTACTTTATTAACTCATTACCACGAGTCACAGTGTGCAATGCCCGCAGCATTTAAAACGCGACAGAAAAGACCTGTGCCCTTGGGCCACTGTTCTGCTCACATGGCTGATACGCTTTACTAGATTTAGCAGAATGATTGACATATCAATAAACGCGGAGGTGGATTAAATGGACCCAATCAATATTCAGATTTGTCTCACTTATGACCGTAGAAAAGTGTGCACACCTTGTCAAGTGCTATCAGCTTTTGTGCTTCGGATGTTGAAGCAGGATATCCTGCCACATCCAGTGGTCTGACAGGACTGAACATGTTATTAGGGTCTGAGACCTAGGTCGGCGAAGACCCTATTGAAATCGGTCGCACAGCGACCGATAAACCTGCGAAAAACACCCAAAAACAGGGAAAACGACCGGCAAAAGCACAGAAAATGTTCGGAAATAATGACGGCTTATAGGCCTCGTGAGCCCAGTCACGTGGGCATAATTGATATCGTTACAATCAACTTAGTCACTTGGGCGGAGCCCACGTGACTGGGCGAAGCGAGCGACTAAGTTGATAACCATGCAAAACCCTGCAACTCGCATAATTGATATCGTTACAATCAACTTAGTCGCTCGCGAAGCGATAACCATGCAAAACCCACTAAAAACAGGGGGGAAAAGGGGCAAAAGCCCATTAAAGGTGGCCCAAATCATGCCAGTAGGTAGCCCGACGGCCTACAGTGAGGTGGGCGTAGCTTCACGAGACATCAGCAATCTAAAGTTATCACGGAAGTGTTTTTCTTTCGCACGGCGTAGCCGTTATTTGTCGCCAAAGTTCGCGTTCGCTCGATGCTAGGCGGTCCCTCGCCCTGGAACACGATGATGTCATAACTCAAACCGACATTCTCAGAACCCCACCAAACTTCACATGATGGTTAACACCACAGCCCTGAACAGCTCTAGGTCAAATCTGATGTTACTTAATTTGGCGTTACCATGGCGACGGATCCTTCGCCATAAACAACGGTGTCGCTGTAACTCCAATGGACACGGTCCCATCATCCCCCAATCTTCACTTTTATATCACCGGTCCATGCCTCAACAGCTCTACGTTAAATCTGAAATCTCACTGTATGCCGTTGCCATGGAAAAAAATACGATGTTGTTGTAAGTCAATGGAAAATCGTCCAAACGGCACCAGACTTCATATGATGGCTAATTGTCCGGCCCTCAACAGCTCTACGCCAATGATGGGATGTCATGATATGCCGTTGCCATGGTAACACATCCCTCGCCATGAAACACGGTGTTGTCCTAATTCAATGGAAAATCGTCCAAACGGCACCAGACTACATATGATGGCTCCTAGTCCGGCCCTCAACAGCTCTACACCAATAACGGGATGTCCTCATATGCCGTTGCCATGGCAACGCCTCCCTCGCCAAAAAACCTGGTGTTGTCGTAATTCAATGGGAAATCGTCCAAACGGCACCAGACTTCATATGATGGCTAATGGTCCGGCCCTCAACAGCTCCACACCAATAATGGGATGTCATCATATGCCGTTGCCATGGCAATGCGTCCCTCGCCAAAAAACCTGGTGTTGTTGTATTTCAATGGGAAATCGTCCAAACGGCACCAGACTTCAGACTATCATTAATGGTCCGGCCCTCAACACCTCAATATGACAATAGTGAGTTTTCCTCAAAAGCTGTTCCCATGGCAACGCATTCCTTGCTGTTAAGCACAATATTGCTATAACTGCTGTGTAAATGGTAAAAAAGTGTTCAAATGTCACATGTGTGCTAACCGTCAAGACCTCAAGACATATATGTGTCAGTTTTGAGATTTCGTAAAATGTCGTTGCTATGGTAACAAAATGGTCTCCGTCAAACATGGTTTTCTCATAATTCCAGTTAACATGCTCCAAACGGCACCAAACTTCACAGGTTTGATAAAGATGCGGCCCTCAACACATCTAAGCATATTATGGGATGTCATCATATGCCGTTGCCATGGCGACAGATCACCCGCCATCAAACCCAACGTTTGTGTTACTGCTGTAACTCAAAGACATTGTCCGATCGGCCTGAAACTTCTCACGTTTGCCAACCGGCCAAGTCCTTGAGACACCTAGACACACGTCGACGTGCGGACAACAGCCTGCGGAACGTCGAAGACCCGCTCAACGCAGCTTGCAGCTTTAATTTGGTATTTGAAATAATACCTAAAGCTAATTCAAGCCAACATCGAGGATACAAATCCTAGTGGGCCTGAAAGGTCACCAAGATTTCCTCCCCATACAGATAATACTGGTTAATATTCATCCATTATTTGGATTCCTTATTCAGGAAGGCCAGGGGAGATGGGAGAATTTCACTTTCATTGAATATGTCATTCATTTCATCTCTATTCATGAAGCCAATCCTCTGCAGTCATGACGATACGATACGATACGATATTACTTTATTGTCAGATCAAGTCTGAAATTTGACTTACGTCACAGCAGCTCCATGTCCAACATCAACAGACAAATATGCATACACAAATATGCATACACTGCATACTTATGTTTATATTGTAAAACTCCAGCAACATGGTAATTACTGTGTGCTTCAGGGCTATAGACTTAAAGAAGGCTTTATCTGCTCATGACTGGCAGTTGATTATGGAAAGCCCATCTTTTCTTTTTTTCCGTCCTGTGTGAAGGCAGTGCACTCGGTCTTTTTCTCTGTGCACTATTGTTATGGCTTCATTGTCAATGAGTTTAGGATGAACCAGCTGTAAAGACAGAGCCTGGAGCCCCTGCTGATCCTGATCACGCTGCTGAATGGAAGCTGAAGAAGGAATGTTCTTGCTGGCAGGGAAAAATACTAGCTCATGCAGGAGAATTCTCCCAGCAGATACTCATTACATTACATTACATTGCATTTAGCTGATGCTTTTATCCAAAGCGACTTACAATAAGTGCGTTCGACCAACAAAATACAAACTTGAAGAAAACAGAATCATATAAGTACATCAGGTTTCATAGAGCAAAAACATTTCAAGTGCTACTCAACTGGCTTTAGATAAGCCAGTCCTTTATTAGTATACAAGTGCTTTGTTAATAGTTCTATCGCTCGAAGTGGAGTCGAAAGAGATGAGTTTTCAGTCTGCGTCGGAAGGTGTGTAAGCTATCTGCTGTCCTGATGTCAATGGGGAGCTCATTCCACCATTTTGGAGCCAGGATAGCAAACCCACGTGTTTTTGCTGATGGGAACTTGGGTCCCCTTCGCAGCGAGGCTGCAGCGAGCTGTTTGGTTGATGCAGAGCGGAGTGCACTTGCCGGGGTGTACGGTTTAACCATGTCCAGGAAGGGCCAGATCCATTCGCAGCATGGTACGCAAGTACCATTGTCTTGAAGTGGATTCTAGCAGTTACCGGAAGCCAGTGAAGGCAGTGGATGAGCGGCGTGGTGTGGGAGGATTTATGAAGGTTGAAGACTAGACGAGCCGCTGCATTCTGGATGAGCTGCAGAGGTCGGATGGCACATGCAGGTAGACCAGCCAGGAGGGAGTTGCAGTAGTCTAGGCGTGAGATGACGAGAGCCTGGACCAGAACCTGCGTCACTTTCTGGGTCAGCTGGGGACGTATCCTCCTGATGTTGTAAAGCGTGTATCTGCAGCAGCGGGTTGTAGCAGCTATGTTTGCAGTGAAGGACAGGTTGTTATCTAGGATCACACCCAGATTCCTTGCAGTCTGAGTCGGGGAAACAACAGAGGTGCCGATGTTGATTGTTAGGTCAAGAGTGGGACAATCTTTTCCCGGAAGGAAAAGCAGTTCAGTCTTGTCAAGGTTGAGCTTGAGGTGGTGAGCAGACATCCACTGAGAGATGTCAGCTAGACAAGCAGAGATGCGTGCGACGACCTGGGTCTCTGAGCGGGGAAAGGATAGAATTAATTGGGTGTCGTCAGCGTAGCAGTGGTATGAAAAACCATGCGGGCTAATGACAGATCCGAGCGAGTTTGTGTACAAGGAGAAGAGGAGGGGACCAAGAACAGAGCCCTGAGGGACCCCTGTAGTTAATTGACAAGGGTCGGACTCCGACCCTCTCCAAGTAACCCTGTACAGATGTAGCACTCCAAATCAGACTCAAATGGGTGTGTCCCAGTCAAAAGCCCAGCGGATGCCAGTGGCTGGGGGTGTTGCCAAATTGCTAGAGGGCGTTGCCCAATTTCCCCATTTGTTCAATTACAGGATTTAACCATGAGATGGCGCTTCATTCACAACATACACAAAGACAACTGGGTGTTGTAGAAACATCTATATTTTAGATCAAATAAAGTATATAGTTTGCTTTATGCAGTATATTTCTTGTAATATTGTTGGGGTGTTTTTACACAGTACAGTAGATTGAAGTAAATCAACTTATACATTAAGATAAGATAAGATGGACCTTTATTAATCCCGTGGGGAAATTCAGTAGTTCAAACAGCAACAGGGTGAGAGTGAAAAACAGGACAGCACAGATTCACACAGATTAATAAAATCAAAAATAAGATGAGCGATAAAAATAATAATAATGAGAAACTATGAAATAAGAAAAGAATAAAACTAAAATGTAATTATCATATCATATATTATAATGTATTGTATTATTAAAGAGCCTGTGACAGCATCCCAACAACTGTTGGAACATGTCAATGCGGCGAACATATGATACATTAAATGATCGTGAGGATGATGATTACAAATCGTTTGTTTGTGCTGGTCTGCATTTCCTGATGAGAAAACACCAGTTGTAGTACACCAACATGGATTAAACGTGTGGTTTTTTTACCACAATGTTGGGGAAATTAATGGATAAAATGCACGGATTATTATTATTATTATTCCCACTCCGATCGGGACACTAGCTCCACCGTTTCCCCGCAGCGAGGCTCCCCCCATTGACAGTTTACGTGGGCTGGGTGCAGTGGCGGACTGGCCATCGGGACGAATCCCAATGGGCCGGTACCGAAGTGGGCCGGTCGGATAAGTCACTAGCACATCCCCCATAGGCGGCGCGTGAGGCTCAGGTTTGGGAAGGCTAAATAACTTTTTTTACCTGACGCTGCCCGCCTCCGGCGTCTATAGAAAAGAGATCAACTCAGTGTGCGGAGTTTAAATCTCTCAAGTCATATTACAGGATAAAGGAAATACAGTTTAAACTGCCGTATGCAGAGAAGACGCCGACGTGTCGCACTATCATTCATATCACATCATCAATCAGATCATCGATCATATAATATCATAATATATCATATATCTCCTGATCTGAGTCAGCTGAGCCGTATCTGGCCATGCAACACTCACAGTGTCACATACTGTATGCAGAAGTATTATTTTAAGCAACACATTATGTTGACGAAACACTCGAGTCAAATGTAATTAAAGTCAGATCCACTCGTGTCTTAGACGTGAACGCGCTCTCAGCTGGAGAGAGAAACCCTGACTTGATTTACCGAGTTGATAACCAGCGTCGTAGGACCGCTTAGCGAGATCTCGTTTGTTAGTTTGTTGTTGTTAGTTTGTTTGTTACTCAAACATATCCAGGGTATGCTGAACTGGCTTCGTAGTACAGGGCACAGGTGGCTAGCAGCGCTAATGTCAAGGACACAGACATTATACATTATATTTGTATTTTACCAGGATGCAGTGACACAAATATTTACATTTACATTTACTATCTACAGCACCCGCCGACCCTGACATCCCCCACATCGTTGACAATTTACTAGCGGTACCGAAGTGGGCCGGTCGAGAGTCCCGGGATGATTTTTAGTCCCATTCCACCACTGGCTACATGACCGTATGATCGCCCATATTGACACACCTAATTCCTAAACTTCTAACAGATACAACATAAACCGATCCTTCAGCCTCATATGAGCTCTCAGACACGTTCAAAATTAAACTGTCATCGCTGTCTGAGCTTGCTGCTGTGTGCGCCATCGTGCGTTTACATGCAGATGCTGGGATCCTGAACGGTGCAGCTGGAGCGCTGTGCCCGCAATGACGTCACGCATCATTTGGCGGGACTTGAAGAATCCCCGAGAAGATCCAGGAAATGGTCAACATTGAAGGGCAGATTAATGGTTATCAAAGTACAAATATCCAAAATCATTTCAGTAACGGTTTTCAAGGGGACAATATTTACTCAAATTGATGGGTTTGGATGATGGGGGAAATTCGTGTCACAGGCTCTTTAAGTAATATCATACATTAACCCCATTATAGCAGATGCCACATTGAATGGATGAACACATGTATGCATCAATAATTACAACAGAGTATTTCTAAATACAAGTTGTAAAAATACTTATATGTATTTAATATTAACCCTTTGGAGTCGACCGTCACGCCGGCGTGATCAGATCACAGGACCTGTTCAAGCCTGTGCCGCATAAAAACAACAGTCCGGACAACATTGCCGTGTGTTTCTGTCGAAAGTACTGGCTTGAAACTATATCCCAGTCTTTGTTTCATGCAAAAAGACCCAGTAAACACGGAGATACGATGATATAAAGTTAATATATTTCAAAAGTATGAAAAATGGAAGCACATTTTTGAATATCTTCGCCGTATTTGATCATTTTACGAAACGGAAAATACTGGAAACTGTAGATCCTGCTCAACAGGATGTATATGTGTATTTCTGTCGAAAGTACTGGCTTGAAACTATATGCCAGTCTTTGTGTCATGCAAAAATACCCAATAAACCCGGACATACGATGATATAAAGTTAATACAGATATATTTCAGAAGTATGAATAATGGAAGCACATATTTTAATATCTTCGCCGTATTTTAGAATTTTACGAAACGGAAAATACTGGAAACTGTAGATTCTGCTCAACAGGATGTATTTACCAGGGAGGGGGTGAGGTAATCAGGTAAACGGAGTGATACGAAACGAGACGAAAAGAGACGAAGAGGGACGGCGGGAACCGAAGAGAGACGGCGGGAAATGGAGAGAGACGAAGATATACGAAAACAGGCGGCGGGAGACGAAGAGAGGCGGCGGGAGACGAAGAGAGGCGGTGGGAGACTGCGATTGAAGTAAAGTGACAGACAAACATTGAGAATTTAGATATAGTTGGATAGATTTAGAGTTTTGAAGATTCAACTATGATGAAGAGAACTCTGAAAGTGAGTCAAGCTTTAAGCTTGTTTTTTGACATGGAGGAGGAGGAACCTATGATGTTGCCCTCTGTGTCGTAGTTGACAGAAACCGCTTTGAAGCGTGGCACAGATAAAGACAGAAAAAACAGATTTTTGTACATAATGTGTATATATATATATTTGTATTATATTTATAATAACACTTTTGCCTTATCAGAATGAAATCCCATGCTACCTCAATCAAACTTTCACATTATCATAGTGACATCCCATGTATATATTTCCAGCTTTTAAATGGTTTCGTTGTGTATGTTTGTGTTACCTATATGAAAAATAGTATCATTTTCAAAATCTGTTTTTACGTTTTTCTTGTGATTTTGGGTCCAACATGTTCATATAGTAGAAGATCACTGCTCTAAACAAAGTCAAAAATCCTACATCCAAACGAAATAAATATAATTAATTATGATGAATACGTTAAGTCTTGTTCATTGTTTTTCACTTTTATTAAATGTTTGATACTTCCGGTGGAAATGGTGGACTATCGGACATTCAAAATGCAGCATATTTTCACTCTTACACACATATATTCTCCTTTTACATACATACATTTTCACTCTTACACACATATATTCTCCTTTTACATACATTTTCACTCTCACACACGTATATATTTACACTCACACATTCATACATTTTGCTCTCATATTATCATATTTCAATGCACACATTCATATATTGTCACTCACACATTCATACATTTTGTTCTCATATGCATATCATTTAATGCTCATATTTATACATTTTGCTCTCATGCGAAATCTACTAAAACAAAGTATGTCATGGTGGTCAGCTGTTAAACACAAAAGTGTATCTTAAGGGCTGTAAATATAATAAGCCTGTTGTCAATTTTAGACACAGGCTTATTATATTTACAGCCCTTAATAACATTCATTTTCTGGACTCAATGTGTGTCTTGGCCGTTTTCTTTGTTCCAAGCAAACGAGTGCTTTTTGTTTTGAAATCACTTCCGCGAGTTTCGCGGGCCTCCCCCCCTCGCTCCACCGACCATTAGACCATTTAGTAAGGTAAAAAGCAAAAGGGCAAAAACGCCTCTCAGACGCTCTTCCGTTTACTTTTTTAATAAAGAAAAACAAATGGTCCGTAGATACACAGACTCATATAGCCTATGTATGTATATTGTAAGGAGAATGTATGTGCGTGAGAGGACCAGTATGAATTACGGCATAGAAATATGCAAACAAAAACCTACAGAGTGGGGGGGGGGAGAGCTGTGGAATGTGACCCTTCCTCCACACATTCCAAGCTAAGCACATGGTGTAGTACCAAACGATAGCTGAGGATTCTGGGTAGTGTAGTGTCTTCGGCCATCCTAAAACTCAGAAAAAACATTTGTTTCTCCGAATCGAAGGGGGAAAATACAAAAGCATTGCACACAATTCAAACCAATCAATGTTGTGTAATTAACAAGGATAATTTGGTGTTTTTTAGTCGATGAGTAGTGCAGATATCACTGTAAAATCAATCGACAGTAAGGAGAATACAATTCCGGGTGTACAATTATCCGTTATCCAATGGGAATCGACGCTCGTAATACAATACAGGGGACATGATCATTATCTTTTAAATAACGTTAACTAAAGGGAACAATCTATTTGACACAGCTGAAGCTCTGGCCTTCCTTAAAAACTAACTAATTTAATAAAAATCACAGTTGCATTACACACAATGCACTGTTTTTTGAGAACACAAATTCGTAACTAATGTAATTTTTAAATTCTGACGAAATTTTTTAATTATTATGAATACAAATAAAATAAAAGAAGCCTCCCGTGAGTTACTACAAGCTATAAAGTAGATTTAAAAAAACGTTTTATAGAATAAAAGCTCACTGCGGGACGTTGTAGAAATGCGTGTGTGCACCACGACAAAGGAGCCTCATTCACTTTACATTGGGGTTGTTTGCGTGGTGCCGACACGTAAATGTAACAAAGTTCGTGACTCCACCACGCATTGTGGTGTTAAGGAGTCGTGGTGGAGTCACGCATTCTGGTGAGATCAGGTTGATTTGGGAACTGCCCATCGATTCTATTGGATGTAATGGTTAAGAAAAAGGTGTAAATCACACGAATCAACCAATGGGTTCCAGAGATATGGTCCTGCGTAAAGTATAAAGAATGCCAGCCAGCGTAACAACATTACGCAGCCGACTTCATTTATTGTTTACAACGTAACGAAGTAGGAATTGCAGCAGGATCCAGAGCGCACGGAGCACAGAGCGGACAGCAGATAACGGAATTGCAGTTTTATTGCTTATAGATTATCAGAACATTTCAAAGGGGACACAGCCACATTGGATATTAATCTATGGATTAACTACATCATCGTTTTTATCGTTTTAATGCCATTGAAGACCAGTTTAGACCAGACAAAGAGGAAGGTGAGCCATGTTAGCCTAGCACATTAGCGCTAGCGCCACTTGTTTTGATGTACGTTTTTGTTGATAACGTCGCGAGTTTGTATCTTTCAGTGTTGAGGTGGGCACCGTTAGATTCTGTGTCCTTACGATCATAAACGATGTGTTGAATGTGCAGCTAGGATAAGTAATAATGGAGCTAGGAGTGATTTTCGGTGCAGTAATAGGTTAGCATGTTTCGCTCTGGGCTAATTCAGAGGCTCACTGTTAGCATTGTGTGTTTTATTTGGAAAAAATAAATGAAAAAGATCAGTTAAATGAGTTTTTCCCCGTTATATGGATATAAAATATTCATAGTTTATTAAATATTAAGGTTCCTTAGACGTTGTTTCCTGCAAATGACGCGATTTCGGGTCCGTGGAGCCTAAGAGGATAACAGAGTATGTTTTATTTATTTTTTTTTTTTTTTTCACAACAATTTTATTTGAATGGAATGAATACCTATGGTGATAATTCAAAGTAATACAATGATTTTTACAGTGAAAAAGTTCAAATGGAACTGATGGTTCCCAAATTACCCAGAGGTGAGTCCACCTGGACTTTATTTTTCTAAACCTCTCTAAAAAGGTCAAATTTCCCTTGTTTTGCATCAATCTTGATACAGTGTACGTATTATATGTTATAGTTTGGATTCCTAAAGCTTTTAGTCTACTAACCCATCATTCAAGGGTGGTTTTCACTATAAGTAATGGGTTTTTATTAGGCGGACATTAGAATTTGTTACTATGTTCTATCTGAATTCACTTTAAAATAAAAACATCTATATTGATTCTGACACTTCTACATCCAACTCACAGGTGTACCCTTGCTTTGAGAGAAAAGATTATTAATGTACCCCTTTTAGAAGTGAGAATATAGTCTTTGTTGTGTTAGTGGCATTTTCGAGCCTGAAACCTGAAAAACAGGCTCAGGGCTTAAGAGGTTAAGGTATGCCGATTTGGATACTTTTATATTCTCTGTGACAGACTTTAGCATATAAGGTATGTTCCACTTCCATATAACCCCAGGATTCCACCGGGTCAGTCTGCGCCGCGTTATGGCTGCGCCAGACTTTTGTTCTGACCTCCTCCAGCGTCAAACCCTACCAGGCGCGTTTCAGAAGCGGAGCGTCTTGCGTGCCGGCTCGCAGTTTTTGTTGATGTTGGGCATATTTCCTGGACAGGATACTTTGTACAGAGAAAGTTAAGAACAATTGTAATATTCCAGTTATAAACGACATGAATCAAAGATGTGTTGCTGTATTTTAGTGGTAAAAAATACATTCATCATCATAATTATTCTATATATATAATATACACAGTGCCTTTAACCGGAGGAGAACGCTAGCATTTCTCCTCCTACTTGAAAGACTACGGAGGGATGGGGTCTGCAAAATTAGTTTATTTTGGGAATTGACTGGATGCTCTAACCGGTCCACTTCCTGCCCGGCCTCGCGTCGCATCGAAAATAGACCAGCCGCCTATTTTTAGCGGAGCCCAGCGGCGAGGCGCTTCTGGGACGCTTCTAGCCGTAACGTGGCTAAAGTCAAGAAGGCACACACTTTTTGTCCAGGACGAAGGCGACATTAGGAGCCTCAGCAGTCAGACCTATGCAGTCAGAGCCTTTAGAGTTGGGCTGATGAGGATTTATGGAGCTTATATCTTCAACATATTTACCATAAGGATGTCCATACGAACCATGTGTTAAGGTTGGCCCATGCTATACTGAACCACTAGGAAATGCCTCAGGGTTATGATGAAGGTCACTTTTTTGCAACTTCTTAAATAAGTCAAGAAGGTTTCATTAAACTGCAATAGACTAGCTAGATGTTGGCACTGTTGGAAGAAGTACTCAGATTTGATACTTAAGTAAACGTAGCAAGATACCAGATTGCAGTAATTTGTTACGAGTACATGTCGTGCATTGAAAATCCAACTTAATACAAAAAAGAAAAAAAATTACAAAACTACCGGCATCACTATATACTTAAAGTAGCAAAAGTAAATGTATGCGTAATGGCCCCTTTCCGAATCGTATATACATTGAGTTATTCGGTTATTAGTATTACTGTGTGTTTTTATCACAACTGGGGTATGTAGAATTCATTTAAATAACTTTATAGACTGCTGCTGGATATCTTAACTTATATGTCAAAGTGTACTAAATAATGTATTTAGATTTTGTGTTAGTAAATAATCTAAACCTCAAAAGTAAAAAAAAGCTGTAAAATGTGCAATATTGGTTTTTAAAGTATAATGCATTAGACGTAAAAGGTAGCATAAACTGAGAATACTTAGGTAAAGTACAAGTACCTCAAAATTGTACTTAAGTAAATGTACTCTGCTACTATCCAGCACTGGATTTTGGGGGTTTCACTGTGCTCTTCTCTACCCACCCCCCTCTGTCCCTGCAGCATAATAACGTTAATCAGCTTGGATATGATTCTTGGAATTAAAACAGCATTTTCTTCTTTGATCACGCCACAGTATGTGAAGCACTGAAATAAGACTTTCCCCTTCTTTATCGAATCTTCGCTCTCTATCTCCCTCTCTTAATCTTTCTACTGTTCGCTCGCCCTACTCTGCCGGAGCTCAGGGGATTGCTGTATGAGATGGAGAGTTAATGAAGAAAGCCTTTTCTCCTCCCCTGGAAGAAGGCTAGTACATTCTGGCAACTTCGTGCTCTGTTTTGTTAATTGCGTCACAATCTGCTTTCCTGCTCTACAATCCCAACCCCTGAACCGGTTTAGCATAAATATTCAACATCAATATTCTGCTAAGCCTCTGAGCATCAGCTGCATCGTAAATAAATACAAACTATTTCAGAAGAAGTTGGTTGACCAGCTTCTGATGTTTTCTGTGAAACAATTCCTAAAAACATGTTCCCTCTGTATTCCTTTTCAGTACACACCATCTCTTTTACATTACTAGCAGGCAAAGCAGCAGTCGCCCGGCCTCTTGCTCTTACACACACTCACACTCATAAGTGGCCTTGTCTTCGTAAACTGAAAGTGAGATGCAACATTGTCAAAGAGCCATTTAGTATGCTATCATCTAATATGGAGGATGATGTGGGCTGATGCTGGCAGCGTGGTTATGTAAGCAGCTTTCTCAGGGACTGATAGCAATCCAACACACCCAGCAGGAGGGCAGTGGTGTGTACATTAGTGTGTGGGGCGGGGGGGGGGGGGGGGGGGGGGGTGAAAGAATCACACATTCAGTGAGCTATGTAATATTGCACCCAGTGTTTTGCCATGGGTACAGAGAGAGGCACTGCTTTTTGGAAATTGATTTGTTAAATGGTAAGGTACCATGATTAGTGGAGCTGGAAACTAAGCGTGTCTTGGCTCAGTCAGGTGCTGATTGAAAGACATCATTAACCGGCGAAGGACACGACAAAGAAAGACACAGCAGTAACAGGCCAAAATAGATTCTTACGGTATAGGTTCATAAGTCCATGTTAATACAATACCCACAAATCTATCTAAATTCAAATATTCATCTTCATACTGGCCATGAAGCAACTGTTCTCTATAGCAACATCGGCCTTATTCAGCCAAAGAGTTTGTTTTTATATTTTCTTTTTATTTCGCCTTTGTGTATCACAGACAGTTAATGTGTATGTATACTTCCTGGGATAAAAACCAACTGGCAGTAGACTTAACGTAACACATGACCGTTGATTTGACTGACTAAGATTCCTGAAGCTCACATTAGCTTTGGCTTTTCAGTTACTTTTGCTAACTTTTCAGTAATATACTGATGTGCTTACATGTGCATGTACATGTTCGTGATGTATATGAAACCTGCTCTATCAAAATCAGTCACATCGACCATGAAACACATTTTGAGTCGTACAGTGTATAAACTGTTGGAAAGAGGAGACTTAGCTTTCCAAAACCCTGGTCATTAATGTTATTTAACACTCCACAAAGCCAAACCCCCGATCCCTTCTGAATGATATGACATTTTGAATTCACTCTGTGCCATATCACCATCTGTTCTTCTGATAACCTCGAAATCAATATCAGCCCCAGAAGGCAAAACTATAACAAACCTCCTGGACATAGTACACTTCTTCAACATCACTCGACAACATTCATTTTCAAACTCACCAAAAAAAGACACACACTGGATCTGGACCTGGGACCACATCATCAGTAACCTGACCAGTACTAACCGGACTATCTGACCCTCTGGCTATCTCTCTGGACTTGAACCTCCCTGCCATGCTGCATACTCCGGCTTCCTCACCAGTTTCCCCCTTCTCAAACTCGCTCACGCCTTCAACATCAAACTGGCACCGCCATCTTTTTGTCAATTTCATACCTCTCAGACATACACTCAATACATCTCCATAGTAAACTGAAAATCCTCCATTAAGGTTACTTTTTGGTTCTGAATAACCACTCTAAACTGAAAACACAAATGGATGAGTTTGGTCTTTTGCAGCTCATATAGGGTCATACCTCAAACAAAGCAAAGAAAATAAACCTTCCTAAAGCTGTTGGAACTAGCTTCAGATGTTGCCAAACGTTGAGCTTAGAGAGAGTAAACTGGTTCCAGGAACACTTCTTCATCATCCTCACGTCCCCGCGTGGCCGGACAGACCGTCCAAACAAAGGATGCAGGGGTGACTGAGTGTCCACACTCCACAGCAATCAATATGTCAGCCTTGCATTATATATTCGTCAAAGCATGGATTCCCTATTGACTGGAATAACGCTCAAGGTCATCTTGTAGGAATCTGCAGCAGCCCTGTAGTCAGGTTAATGCCAGTGTTTTCACACCAATTCATGTGGTCAAAACCACTCCAAAAGTATGTGTTGAACCAAGTAAATCTAAGGGGGTTTTCAAGAACTACTAATCAATACCAATGCAAAGGAGGCTCAGGGCTGCAAATATTAAAAAAATGATCAGGTCAAAATGTAAGTGTCAAATGATTACAATTTTTAAAACTAAATGAATAAACCATTGCAATTTAAAAAAATCATCCCAGTGTATATTAGAGATAAACAAACACATTGAGAAATGAACACAACATTTTTATTATGACAATAAAGGTAACACATACCTGTACAGACTGCTGATAGATGTGTATTTAACTGACTGTTTGCACTCTGGTTAGACCCTCCTAATTTCGTTACACTATGCTTGCATTATGTACACTATGCTTGCATTATGTAATGACAATAAAGTAATCTAACATAAATGACTATAATATGGATTGATTATCTTCTAAATGTGAACGAGTTGATGTATTACTTTGAACTGTGCTCTAGTAGATTGTGCCCTAAAGCAGCCCTATGGAGGAACAATGGCACGCAGTGATATTCACAGGTTGAAAAAACACGTCAGATCTTTCTAGATGTGATTGTTGGAGATTGTTTTGTTGCAGATGTTTCTCTCGCTGGGCCGTTCCCTCTCGTCGTTCGCCTGAGTGATAGATGAATACGCATTCAAATGCGAATTCATTCAGAAATGATTTGATAGTATTATTGTGAAGTATTATTGGTGGTAATGTAAATATTTGTGACACTCTTCAAAGTAAATACAATGAAATGATTGACTTGTTGACGTGTAAATCAACATGTCTCTCTCTCCCAGGGTGTTTGGGCAGAAGAGTTCCCCGGGGGCCCACACCCTATAAATGGTTACCGGAGGGAGTCACCAAGTGGGAATCGGGCAGAGGGGAAGTTTAGCAGTACTTTGCACTTATTTTATTTATTATTTATGTATATATTCTGGGTCTGTAGGTATTTATTGGTGGTTAACGGTTTAATGTAGACATTTAATGACGTGTATATTTAACCAGTGAATGGTACGTGCCAGCCAATTCAGGTTGGAGGCTCCTATAAAAGGCAGCCATTCTGTGTGTGTGGGTGTTGTGTGTGGTGGAGGGCAGCCATGTTGTGAGCAGAAAATAAAACAATTTCATCTTGAAACGGCATTCGGTATCGTGCTCTCCTCTTTGCCTCCATGGCCGGTCGGCTTTTGTTATAATGAGAAGGGCTCATGAGATAAGGGAACATTGTGAACCACACTATATACAATGTAGCAGTGCAGTGCTGATCTACACTCACTTAGCTGGAACTGATGTTTTATGTACTTTAGCATTTTAGTACTGCCATGTGCTGTTTGCATATTTCTCTCTGAAGGGATTTCATGTCAACATTCGGCTGCTTTCAGTACGCCGATGTAGAGAAATCTGCAATTCATGCTCATCGGCAGGACTGTATCATGAATGTTCTCTGAAATACAAAGCTTTATTTGGTCAGTGGGTTTAAGGTGAAAACTGGTGAGAAAAGCATTCATACGCAGAGCTGGGGAAGGCATCCCTACAGCTGTGTGGGAGGCAGCGAGATGAAGAGCTGAGGGTTAATCCATAGTGATGGATCAGAGTGCCGCAGGGCTGGAGTCCTGCGGTGTCAAGGTGTGTGGAACAACAGTGACTTTTCACCCCTCCTTACTTCTTCTCATTGTTCTCTCCTCCTACTCCAATCCACTATTGTTATGTCACTTGATGGCATTTTCTGTGTGTTAAAGAGAGGAAGATATGTGAATGCTTTGTACCATGGTGTCAGGTGGCATGAACCAAAAATCTGAATCAATATCCGAACACTAACGGCCCGTCCACACACAGGCATGAAAAAAATCTTTCAAAGCTTCGCCCATTCACTTGAATGGGGTGACGTAGAAGATTTGTAATCTTCGCCGAACTGCATTGTGGGGAGCGGAGCATGGCTTTGCAAGCATCGTGAGCATCAAAGGTTGAGCAATGTTCAACTTTTGATGCTCCCGATGCTTTCAAAGCTGGCATCAGCCAATCAAATCCCGTTTATGCAAATCCCGCCAGTACAAGCGCTAGCTAATCAAACCGCGTGCAAGCTGGGAGAGCCAGACCGCAGTTCATTTCCTCATATTCCAAACGAGAAATTACGGTAGCAAATCACCCGGTTCTTTACGACCAGAACTATTAACGGGATACAAACCAAAGGAACCAGGCATGGAGGGAGGTGGCAGAGACAGTGGGTGAAACTGGTAGGTTTTCGCCTGTTTGGGGAGTTTATATCCAGTTTACTTCGTTTTAACATTGCTATTGCTTTGTATGTCTGGGGCGGGAGATTCATGTGATTGGTTGTTGGTCGCCTTGGGCGCGTGAAATCGTCCAGCTTCAGACACGCCCAGCATCAAGATTTTTCAAGATGTTTTTCATGCCTGTGTGTGGACGGGCCGTAAGACTGTTGACCTTTCCAGCAGCCCTGTGTCCACATATCTCTTGCTGTGATAGGGCTCTGTTTGAAAAGGATGGTTTTCCTATAACCAAGCTATATTTACTGTCAGATGTTTGAGTGTCACAAATGCCAATTTTCATAATGAACCTTTTTACTCATGACCAAGACTGTGGTTATGATTTTAACCCTCTCCAAACATTTCAGTGTGAATACAATAACGGACAGTTGCTCATTATCACTGTATTGCTCTGTTGTATACAAGCAGCCAATCTAACCACTGGGTTTTGTTTTCTAGGAGAAAATCATTGGCCGGTCCGCTCCCACAGTCACCATGGTAGGGATGGCTGTACTTTGCTCAAGGGTCAAAGTTGCCTCCAACCACTTCTCCTTGATTTCTGTATTTTTCATATGAACCTGTTAGTCAGGAGTAACCTCTGATGATGGTTTGGAGGCAGCTGATTGTAGCGCAGTGCCTTCCCATTGACCTCTACCTCTCTATACCTAACATGTGTACTTTCCCCTGGACATTTAGCCCTGCTTTGTGTGTGATGACTACATGTGTGCATTCTGTGCAATCCGGTGTGTGTGCTATGGTTTCTGGGGTGTAACGGTACACAGGTCAATGCCAGGTCAATAAGAGCTGCAACCAGGAGGCAATATTTGCTTGTTTCTGTTCAAAGTAAAAAAGAGATGCCTACCAACACCTCTGAAGATCACTACTTAACATATAATACCTTATTTGTTTAACTCATGTACAGTACTCATCGAAATGTGAAATACCATACCACCACGATTTGTTTTGGAAAGAACAACTTCTGGCTTCTTAATGGTCGGGTGTGTCCAACCTAATGTCTCCAAGGGTCATACTGTGAAATGAGAATCACATGAGGGATAGGCATACCGTGTGTTGCTTTCATGTAGACGGTTATATTGTTAAATGTCATGAGTAATCTTCTCCCATGCAGGTTATGCACATGATAGCAAGCCGTAGCACTGTAACGCACACAACCTGCCTTGTTCTCCAGCTCACTGAGAAACTACAGGACTCTTTGAGAATGAGCTTACATTCAGGGGCTGACCCAACTAGCATGTGCTAGCTGACAGACATAACATCTGTCTCACTGCAAAACTCCCTGGGGGGGGGGGGGGGGGCCCCCTCTTTGAAATATAAAGTCCCAATGTATTAATCCAAATGAGACAATTTAAACTCATTTGGTGATAAACTAAACAAGCACTGCTATTGGCAAATACAAGTACCGTTACACCTTCAAGGAAAACATTGTGAAGAGAATATGTCCGCTGTCTTCAGTCTTTGATTTGAACAAAAGAAAACATTGAGTATGGGTCTAATTCATGAACAAGCGTACCAAACTAGAACATACTGAATGGAAGCAGAATATTGTGTCCCTCTTGATGCGTGTTGCAGATGGCCCACATCGTTGTGTATTCACTCCTCTGTTCTAATTCCTTCCCTTTGAAAGTATGTATTGAATTGTTTCACTGTAGCTTTTTCTGTGTTACCCACGTTACTAAATGAATGTGCTAACCTGTATGGTGTGTGTGGTCTTCACGTCTCAGTGGAGAGGAGGGCTGGTCTATAAAGGCATGGATAAAGGCAGTTTTGATGATGTTACTTCTTTTATTTTTAAGAAGACATCAGATAAATCTGTGCTTATCTTTGCTTAAGATATACGGACCCTCCTCTTCCTCCTCTACCTCTTCCTCACCCTCTGCCTCCTCTCAAAGGAAGTCAGCTTTTCAACAGCTCGCAAATGGAGTGGATATGTCAATCAACTGTTGAAATAAATGGCTTTTCATTCCTAGATATAACGTCACATGAAAATGCCCGACTGTTACACTGTTTGATTTTCAGGAAAGAGTATTACCTTTAAAGCTCTATAGTGAGGGAACATCATGAAGCACGACTTCAACAACATGGATCTGTTATTGCCTTCTAACACACAGGGTCACAGTATCCCTATGGGTTCACTGTCTATCACATTTCAAAATGAACTGGATATGAAGTCCATCTCAACCTCCTGCCCTCCATCCCTGCTGAGGCTGTGGACTACTGTCAAGCTGAACAGGCATGTCAAGTGACTGCTTGACCTTTGGGGTCCTGTCGGTGATTGTGCGTTATGAGATAAAGAGCCATACTTAATGGCAATATAGTCTGTTGGTGTTTTATTTGTGCACACAGAAACGTTGCAATCTGCGGCTCTTGTGGCTCATTAATAAAGCTCTCTATTAATGTAGAATGATATCTGCACATTCAGGCACAGCTTTTCAGCCCAACCAATTGAACATGTGTTTTCACTGGTTAGCAGACATGAGATAATACTGTAATTACATACTTTACCTATACAAACAAAAATAGCAGCATTACAAAACAATATCATCTGAAACATATCCACATTGGCAGTTAACATGTAGGGATTACATGTGAGCACTGTTGGTCAGTAGGTACATGTCAGAGGGACGTGAGGAGCCACTAGGACAGGAACATCCACACCCTTTTTGCACACATGGACAGTGCACTCTGTCTTCGCCCCCCCCCCCCCCCAACCTCCTACGGGGCTTTCATAGCTCCAGTAGCTCCACTTGGCAGGGCTAATGGGATGGCAGGGCTGTTGGTTTTAGAGAGGGATTTGGAGAGAGAGTGGAGTGGAGCAGAGGGCAGCTCTCTAATAGATATGGGGGGTGGAGAGCTGCTGATCACTGGACCATGATGCTGTCTCTCTTCTTTTCAGACCACTCGCCCCTCACATACTTTTCTTTCTCCAATCTTTCCCCAGGTTTTTTATCTTTATCTGACTCTTAAGTTAGAGAGAACTGCCTCATCTCTACTCTGTTCATAACTTCCCCAGACATAGAAACAGCAGAGATCGTGGACACACCCACTTACACGGACAAACCACCCACAGTACTGGCTATGTTATGAGCTGGCTGCTCAGCTGTTTGACGGAATGAGTTCTTAGAAATTAATTCTCTCATTGGTTCTGCAAATGTC
Source organism: Pseudochaenichthys georgianus (assembly GCF_902827115.2). Taxonomy (NCBI): domain Eukaryota; kingdom Metazoa; phylum Chordata; class Actinopteri; order Perciformes; family Channichthyidae; genus Pseudochaenichthys; species Pseudochaenichthys georgianus. Next base: position 3,958,033 of record NC_047525.1, read on the forward strand.
TTTTAACCTTAGCACCGGGTTCCAGGTGTTCTGCGGAGAGCTCAGCATTCCTCGTCTAAGTGTGAATGTGGATGTGATGTTTGGAAGGGTGATGTGAAACAAAATGCCAGATGTCAGATTACTGAGTCACTTGTGGGCCATCTGGATGCTATGCTAATGAGCTATTCTCTGGAGTTTGGTTGAAAGCAAAGGAAAATGTAATGTGAGTATCTTGATGCAAAGGTGAGGCCAACCTTAAATCAGAAACAACTTAGACAGCTGTGTCATCAACATACTGACAGAAAAATATCCATTTAGCAATTTAGATAGGAACCCTGTTTAACCCAACAATCTGGAGAGGATGTCAATCATAAACCATCAACCCACTCTGTGATTACACAACAGCAGTGGCTTTGCATCTATTTCCACACGGCAATTAAAGGAGATGAAGGCATTCGGTAGCTGACAGCAGTGTGTGCAGGGGGCTCATTGTATCCTCCCTACACACACACACACACACACACACACACACACACACTTTCTGGAGCTGCATCATGGTACCTTGGTGTGCAGAGGTTATTTTGCAATGTTAGCATAATTCTCTTGACTCTGGGAGCTTGGGGTTGTGGTTGCACTGGGACTCTGTCTAGAATGTGGTTCATTGTTCCCTAGGTCCTTGAACATGGCTGTTCAGGTTTGTAATGAGTTACAGGCCTCTGTCTCTCCTCTGTGCAGCGCCCTCACACCGGCTTTACAAGGACATCACCAGACTTCACTTCTTTGAGATAACAAAAATGAGCATCAGTCCATGTCAGGGTTCTCCATCAGATTGCTCCATTAGCAAATATGTTTTTAGCTCATCATAACAAAATATTTACATATGAGACTTATCATCAGTATTCCTACATGCATGATTTACAGATTTAGATTTTTTTAGGCAAATCAAAGGACTTTGTTTTGGTAAGGGAAATATTGTGGGACGTGCCATCGCAGCATGCACAACTGTGAAAAACTTGTATATAACACTTGTATATAACACATGTCTACTTGAAATAATCTAATCATGGACTTATTAATAGTAGTAGTAGTATATTTTTATAAAAGAAATGATTCTTTGTTTAACATTTTAAAGATTGTTGTTAAAGATTTTTGAATTATCATCATGAGCTTGTCTCGGCCTCTGACAGAGCGTTTGAATTATCAAAGCTTTATGCATGAAATACAGTGAATGCTTCATCAATAAACATTAATACAATTATATAATATTAGTTCAAATATTTAAACAGACAGAATGTTTAAGACAATTTTACAGTTGCCTCTATTCAAACCATTCCTTTTAAAAGGCTATATCATGGCATCATTCTGTTCGACACATCATATCCCCAAACTCTGTGGCCGACCAGGAGGTTAGCATCAGAAGGGCTCCCCAGATAAAACATTTCTTTATGATTTTGGAATATTGCAGAAAAATAAGATCTGTAGCAAACAAACATTTATGATACTTACATGTTTTGTCCAGTAATATAATATCCACATATTAACAACACAAACATGCAATCGTAAGGAAAAAGCTAACGTATGGCTATAAACAAACTACATCGCGGTTGCTATGTTGAGCATTACCACCGATAAGCTAAAGGCGGCTAATGTTGTGCGTGATGATGTTTAGTAGTCTTATTAAGACATTTTGCAACCGTCTTTTTAAGACACATAGAAGCCTTGACATTCACCAGGGGAGTATTTACTGGCGTATTATATAAGTTTCTAGAACAATCAAATATCTTTGGCTTGTGTTAACCGCAGACCACAGCATTTCACGCTTTTAACCCATCAAAAAAATACATTGACTTTGAGACAAGGGAAATGGAAGTGTTCAAATGCTGATTCATTTCTGGGTTTTAGGACTGATTCCTGCACCACTGTTAAAGTTTTATAATAAAAAAATAAAAAAACGAAATAATCTCTCTGTCAGCCTGACACAGTCTGAATAGCTGATACAGCACATTCCTCTTTGACACTGATCTTTAATTGTTTTTGTCATTGCAGGTACCCATCAGCACAACTATAACCATGTGGCTCTATGTAGCCCTACACGCACACCTAAGAATGGTAAGACAAAGATGGAGATATTAAAAACAGCTGAGTTCAGTGTTTGAGATGAAGACTGGGCCAGGGCATAACTCAATAACTATCAATTTGCTACACCACAAATCCATTTTGTTAATATCTCATTTAAAGTGGACCTATTGTGCTATATTTGAAAAATATATTGTAGGGCCATACCTATACAAAACATGTCTGTGAAGTTTTTTTTTGCTTAAAATACCAAACAGATCACCCATTGTAGCCATGCTGCTCATACCCCTCTATTGCAGCCCTGTTCCAAACAGGCTGATTCTGCTTTAAATGGAACGGCTGCTGCTAGCCACGCCCCTTTGTAGCGTCACGCAGCTTTCCCCTGCAAGAGAGATTTCTACCGGGAGATCTCAGCTAAACGCTGCAGTGATTAAATGCCATATTATGCTCCCAACCACTTCAAGCATTATTTCTGAAACGGTATGGAGCTCAAACCTTTATCTTTCACAGGGTTTACCACACAAGGACATTACGTTACACATATGCTCTCCAGTAGCCTACAGCGTTAGCTCCATGGCTAGCTCTAAGTGTTAGCATGCTTGCTAATGTAAACACATAGCATGTTTCTGATACAGCACACAGCTTGACATGTTCTTTCTTAAGTGTTTACCGCTAGAACCATGCCATTATATGTATTATATATATATAACAACTTTACTATAAGTGCATCCAGCAGACATCCTGCTGAATACACAGACACACACCTGCGACTATATACGGAAACGATAGGTTGGGACGTGTCACGTGTGCCGGAGACGATAGGTTGGGACGTGTCACGTGTGCCGGAGACGATAGGTTGGGACGTGTCACGTCGGCCAAATGTCGCCAATGACGTGATAGGAGCGAAGATTCTGGATCTGCTTGTTAGCACCCACTTTTTTTTTTTCTTAGAGATGTGGGTAGTGAGATGATAGTGAACTGTTCATGAACTTGTCATGAAAAGTTCATGGAATATCAGTGAACCATATTCATGAACAGCTCAAAAACAGCTCATAACAAAGTTGATGAACTGTTCATGAAAGTGTCATGAACATTAAATGGCACTAGGGCAGTTCATGAACTACTCATGAAACTCCTGTGCTGGAATGGTTCATGAACAATTCATGGAATATGGTTTTAGGCAGGTTCATGAACAATTCATGAAATGGAGTTTTCAGTGAGTGTGTAGGGATATTCAGTTTTCAACCAAGAACATTTCAAGAATTGTTCATGAACATATCAAGAACTGTTCATAACAACTTCATGAACCATTCATGAACAGTTTGAATCACTATTTGAAGCACAGTTCTTGATACTCAGCTGCACAAAAAATGTTATTACGGGTCCCAAAAGCTTGGGTACCACAGCAACAATAAATGATTTCTGTAGAAAACAGAAAAGTGCAGCAGCAATAATTATACACAGGATCCGGTTGATCGTCTGGAATGCTTCTTATTCAAAATTCAAAGTACACAGTTACATTCAAATAGCTGAACTTTACAAACATCACATTTCTCCATTTAAGTTATCTGTCTGTCACAGTCAATTACTGTATCTCAAGGAGAAATTCAACATAGTCAATATAAATGATTACATTACATTGCATTTAGCTGACGCTTTTATCCAAAGCGACTTACAATAAGTGCGTTCGACCAACAAAATACAAACTTGAAGAAAACAGAATCATAAAGTACATCAGGTTTCATAGAGCAAAAACATTTCAAGTGCTACTCAACTGGCTTTAGATAAGCCAGCCCTTTATTAGTATACAAGTGCTTTGTTAATAGTTCTATCGCTCGAAGTGTAGTCGAAAGAGATGAGTTTTCAGTCTGCGCCGGAAGGTGTGTATCTGCTGTCCTGATGTCAATGGGGAGCTCATTCCACCATCTTGGAGCCAGGATAGCAAACCCACGTGTTTTTGCTGATGGGAACTTGGGTCCCCTTCGCAGCGAGGGTGCAGCGAGCCGTTTGGTTGATGCAGAGCGGAGTGCACGTGCTGGGGTGTACGGTTTAACCATGTCCTGGATGTAGGAAGGGCCAGATCCATTCGCAGCATGGTACGCAAGTACCATTGTCTTGAAGTGGATTCTAGCAGTTACCGGAAGCCAGTGGAGGGAGCGGAGGAGCGGCGTGGTGTGGGAACATTTAGGAAGGTTGAAGACCAGACGAGCCGTTGCATTCTGGATGAGCTGCAGGTCGGATGGCACATGCAGGTAGACCAGCCAGGAGGGAGTTGCAGTAGTTTAGGCGTGAGATGATGAGAGCCTGGACCAGAACCTGCGTCGCTTTCTGGGTCAGCTGGGGACGCATCCTCCTGATGTTGTAAAGCGTGTATCTGCAGCAGCGGGTTGTAGCAGCTATGTTTGCAGTGAAGGACAGGTTGTTATCTATAAACACATAACGCTATCAAATAATACTTTCTATCAATATATCTATCTTTACCAAATATAACATATTATGGAGATCACAAAAATACACTGTCAATGTTAATAAACAAAAAACAAGGCAATGTGCCTGCAAGACTGCACTCAGGTAAACAAAACATATTACCCGTGCACAGCAGCTAACCTGCCTGCGAGCCTTTGTTCAGGTCACATTTACCCAGGCGCGGCTGAAGCCCGCGAAAATGGCATCTATTGTTGCCGACAGTTTAGTATTTTTAAAATACCGTTACTATGTCATGCTCAAAACCTTCTGACACACTCTCCTAAACATCTCCAACATCATATCTAATTCACACAAGTTAACATCGATCATGTTCATTATGTACTGACCTGTAGAAAACAGAAAAGTGGAGCAGCAATAATTATACACAGGATCCGGTTGATCGTCTGGATTGCTTCTGAGGAGGGGGCGGAAGTGTCCCCCCTAAGGTAACCCAGATGTCACCGCTCACCTGCCAAAGGTTCCACCTTGGCGCTACGTACTCGTACTGCTCCTCAAACAGTACAGATAAACCATAAAATGATATGAATGTCATCAAAATAAATACAGATAATGTTCAGTTTCAAATTCACTATTGTTTTGTTTTAAGATTAAAAGTTTTAAAAAAAGAAAGAAATGTTCAAATAGTAGATGAATATTCAAGAGGTTTTTAAAAACATCACACTGATCATCAAAAGTTCATAAAATGCTCATGAATATTCCAAAATATTCTGAACTTGCCACAATCATCCAAAATTCATGAAATGCTCATAGTCATGAAAAGTTCATGAAATACTCATGCAAACTTTTTGGGGTTTTAATTATAATGTTGTGATTGGCTGGATCATGAAAAGTTCATAAACATTTCATGAACTGCTCTTTAAAATGGTTCATGAGCATTTTAAGAATTGTGGTTCTTGAACATGACAAGTGAACATATAATGAGGTGTTCATGAATGTTTCATGAGTGCTCATGAACAGCTCATAAAGTCATGAACTCCATCTCGCAGGGGCGGAGGAAAAGAGAGAGGGTTTTGTTTTCTGACACTTTGTGAGTTCCCCGACACACCGGGGACACATGTTCATGTATAAAAGACATCAAAAAGTGCCTTTTGCATGATAGGTCCCCTTTAAATGTAATCAAATAAGTGTCACATTCCATGATCATGCACCTTTTTCTTTGGGTGGGATTCAGTGATTTTACATCCGTTTTTTAAAGCTAAAACAATTGACTGCGTGCACGTTAACAGTCTCTTGAGGTCATCCTGTCCTCTAGTTTCCTGAGTGTGTGAAAGTTATCAGCACTACCTCCGGGTCCCCATATGCAGCATCACCGTGAATCACTCGTAGTGCTGATGAACTTCAGCTCGCGCTGGCAGATGTGGAGAGTAGCAGTTTCATTAGGATGTCCAGTAAGATGGTTACTGGAGAGAGGACAGAGAGACAGCAGGGATCAAAGGAAAGGAAGGAGCCCATAAGCTGGATATTCACGGCCGTCTGTATTTATAAAACACTCTGAACTTGCCATTCGATTTATATTATGTTTGTTTCATCCATATATGTGAACAAATTAGGAGCTTGCTTTCTTTGCTTCAATTCTGCAGCCACCATGGCCTCCTCTTTATAATTGATCATGTCGTGCATTTCACACAAACACAAACACACACACAGAGAAATAAGCATGTTAACAACGCATTTCACACAAACACAAACACACACACAGAGAAATAAGCATGTTAACAACGCATTTCACACAAACACAAACACACACACAGAGAAATAAGCATGTTAACAACGCATTTCACACGGGGACTTTGATCACTCAGGCTCCCAATGTCAGCATGCAGTGTATTATCTAGATACAACCTGTGTGTGTGCGTTGGTGCGTGTTGTACTAGTCATGCTGAATATGGAGTAGGTCTTTGAAGGCTGTGTTTTGCGCACCATCAACCTGTCTCTGACATATCTGTTTCTCACTTGGGTTTGGTAGCTCACCGATCTTTGAGACATGGTAAGTTGTTGATACATTTAGTGAAAACACTCATTCATTACATTCTTGCACACATCTATTTACATATTGATCACAAACAAACCACTATGTTTGTACCTTTCTGTCTTTCACCTGATGTGTGTTTTCAGACCAGATTTAAGTAGCATTTGTTATTCAGTCTTGCTCTTTGAATCATTTTAAATCCATGAAAGTACATGGATACAAAATTATGTAATTTGATGTGAACATTTCTTTGTTTAACTCTATTTTTCTTTTTGTCAACAAATCCCACAAAAAGACCAAAGATGATGTGCTCGTCTCTCTTTATTTTCTCTCTCCCCGTTCGTGTTTCTCAGCCACAAGCTCATTGCACTTCTGAAGACATACATCTTTCTAAAGGGGTACACATGTTAAGTATAATTTAACAAAAGATGCTCAACAATTCTGCTGTTTTATTTGGCCTACTT